>NW_025932129.1:15488-16200 GCF_000764305.2 Hyalella azteca | reverse complement strand
CAGCATGCAAGCCCTCAAGGGTCCTATAATATCATAGGACCCTATAATATCATAGGACCCACAGCATGCAAGCCCTCAAGGGTCCTATAATCTCTTCTTGAGCTGCATCTGTGATACGCACCGAGTGCTGTTTATTCAGGCCTGTGATCCCCGACTAGTTGTGTGGCGTCGGATGTAGCTGCGCACACAGTGTGTGCGTCTCATTGACCCATAGTGTGTACGTCTCACAGTGTGTACGTCTCATTGATCCATAGTGGGTACGTCTCACAGTGAGTACGTATCATTGACCCATAGTGTGTACGTCTCACAGTGTGTACGTCTCATTGATCCATAGTGGGTACGTCTCACAGTGTGTACGTCTCATTGACCCATAGTGTGTACGTCTCACAGTGTGTACGTCTCATTGATCCATAGTGGGTACGTCTCACAGTGTGTACGTCTCATTGATCCATAGTGGGTACGTCTCACAGTGTGTACGTCTCATTGATCCATAGTGGGTACGTCTCACAGTGTGTACGTCTCATTGATCCATAGTGGGTACGTCTCACAGTGTGTACGTCTCATTGATCCATAGTGGGTACGTCTCACAGTGTGTACGTCTCATTGATCCATAGTGGGTACGTCTCACAGTGTGTACGTCTCATTGATCCATAGTGGGTACGTCTCACAGTGTGTACGTCTCATTGACCCATAGTGTGTACGTCTCACAGTG
>NW_025932129.1:0-15010 GCF_000764305.2 Hyalella azteca | reverse complement strand
AGATGTGTATAAGAGACAAGCTCTCATTCAAGCTTTATTGCATTCGATGATGCCAGAGTGCAGAGGTGCAGTGAACAGGTTTTATTTCAGAACACAAGCATACATTTTTTAAATCATATTAAACGCTTGTGTTAATAAATTAAATGAAATATTTCGGATCATGTTCATGACAGCTCCAAAACGAGCTTGTGTTCGCCTCTCATGCATACGGCGAATGCACTTCTAGTGAAGACGCCTACGCACCGCTTAGTTCCTCTTCCGCACCGCACCTGTCGTCCTCGTGGCTGCCGGATTTTCCTGGAACGAATCCTTGCTGGCTTCCGTGGCCATGCACAGTCAAGTGACGTAAGAAGGGAGTGACCTTAGGATTTTCCCGAAGATTTTAGTAAAATTACCTGCAGCGTTGATTTTTACGGTAATCTTCTCGGAATGTGAATAGAATAAAATTATTAGGATATACACCTAATATTTTTCTTACGTTGATCAATCGAAGTTGTGGCTCTTTCAGTTTTACGTTACGTTGTGGTTCCAGATATTTATTATTTATCGATTATCAGGTTGGTTGCTGAAGTAGCTTACTAGGCGCGTATGTAAGTCCTCGTATGGATAGGTTTACGGCAAAAAAAATCGTACTGATAGAGGGTTGCAATGAAACACTGGTACATCTCATATTAAATTGTGAAATTTAAGTTCACATCCTACGATGGCAAAAATCTCTAGTACACGAAAAAGAAAGTCCGAACACAATAAAACTTGAGAACCTATAAGTTAATATCTCTCAAACTTTTTTATTTACCAGAAACGTTGATCCTTTGCAGTTCCGTTGAGTAACATGACTGTCGTAAACCATATCTTACGCTACGTTTGCAGCCATGTAACTTGATGTAAGCCGTGGCCCTACCGCAGCTGTAGCCGCGCGTTCCGCGGTTGTTTTTCACAGCTCTGTCTTCCCCGTCGTCCACGCGCTCAGATTGCTGTCTCACGGCCGGTCCAACCGTAGAATTTATGATGTGACTGTACTTCTGAATAGTGGCGTTCGTATTCATGGTCGATGGTGTTACCTTAAACTCGTTGACCGCACTGCTGCTTTTGGTGATCGTGATCGCACCGCTTCTGTCGATGACTGTGACGGTATCGTATTGATAACCGTACCGAAGTTAATTGTTACTCGGTGCTTGAAAATTTCAATCCTCCGATGGGCGGTGATATAATCGTTGGGAATCTCGTGGCCTCTCACGTTGCCTCACGGTTGAGTCGCAGCCGGAGTGTTGATGTTGACCGTGCATAAATATGTTGAAGTCGTTCCTTGTAGATTTTTGACATTATATCGGAGTCGTAGTGGTATGAATGACTCGACGTTTCGCGCGGAAGTCATTTCGCGACCCGCCGCCAACGGAGGAGCCGTCGCAGAGATAGCGGCAGACCGTACTGACGTGACGGTCACCACAGTAGAACAACCTTTTGACGCGAATTTTAGTGCCCTTATATAGGCAGACGTCGCTCATAAATAAGCCTACCAAGAGACCCCGCGACAGTTCCGAGTTCCACAAGGGTCAGCCCTTGCGATACCCTCGGCCATTCCGAACTATAAACAAACCCTTGGGCTCGTGGTTTTCTACCTCAAATTTGCTGTCAAGTCACATCCTGCCAATAATTGCTTAATATAGCTCATGCAGTCCCTTATCCACTTAACAACACAAGCTATTTCAATATTATAGTATAAAATATAGTCAGAATTAACTACGCTTTATTAAAATGCGCAATTTGCTGGCCTTCATTACCTTACTAATTTGTATGCTACTTGTGAATGAAATTTTATGAGAATTCTTGTGACATATATTAGGAAAAATGAATGCTCGTTGGTCGGTTCTATTGGTATTTCTGAATATTCCTCTCCGTCGTGGTTTTTTTCTATTATTAGTTTTTATAATAAATATCTTAGCAACATTTTTGCAAGATCTGCAGCCCTGTGCCCAGATTATTTCCCTACCTCTCCTGTTAATTTTTTTTTTTTTGCCCTAAGATCTATTTTAAATTCCCTGCGTCTTGCGTCTTAGCCACGCCGCGCAGATTGGCAGGCTCGGCGCCTGGCTCGTCAAGTGCGTTAAAGTCATAATAAAATTAAAATAAGTTAAAAGTCATAATAAAATTCCCTGCTGGAAATGCATAAGCATTTTGCTGTTCAATTCATGATTTTTTCTAAACATTTCTCTGCGCTCATGGTACGGTTAACGTTGAGAGCAACAACAACGTCGATACTTTGTTCTTTTGTTGTAGTTTTTCTGTAATTTTTAACAATCAAATTCAACGATCAAATTGAATTCTCAACAATCAAATTGAACGAGTGAACTAATTTTTTTGTTCTCGATTTTTTATTGCTAATTCACATAAATTGGACGGTGTAAAGTGGCAGTGAAATATAAATAAAAAAGTTATATGGCCATTATCGAGTAAAGTATTCCATAGTATAAATTTTCGCATCTCATGTTATCCCAGAAGACGTATTACATATACGATCATCTTTACATTTACGATCATCTTTAAACTTCAATATTGCTTCCGCTTACCTTGGCTATATATGCGTCATATTTGTAGAGGGTCATTCTTCTTTGTTATCGTTCTATTATCTAAGATCTACTACAGTTCAATACTAAATTGTTAGGCACATTCACATACTGCAAGACTGATTCGGTTCATTATTGAATTGTAAGGCAGACTGATACATTCATACTGCAAGACTGCTGCGCAATTTGCCCTTTTTTGCATTCATGAAATTTTTATTGAAGACCACTTTGCTGGACAAGTATCATGATGACATAGACTCCTCATAAATTCTTTATGTATGAGCAGTTATTATGCAGTGTAAGTAGCAGGCCACGGCATGATGGTTGCGCGCAGTGTAAGTAGCATAATGGTTGCGCTTTGGTGCCCTGGTTCAATCGAACGCTCCATGGAGTATAGCGTTTAAACTTCGTTCTTGTGTTGTAGTAAGTGGCGTGAAGAGGCCTTTAATTTTCTCCAATTCTCTGTAATTTGCCGCACTGCCAATTGCGCTTTTAGTCCAACCAGCATTCAAGTCAAAAGTTTAATTTTATAGATTTTGTTCTAGACAGATTTCGTCTAGTGATTAAATGTTTTATTTTAATAAACTACGTAATATAATTAAAATCGATTACATCTGCATTTAAGTTTCATACTGGATATTATTATTATCGGATTCATATTTCACTTCAACACGAGAAGTGATTTTATTTTTATGTCTAATTAATTATTTATTATAAAAAATGCGAGATTGAACATTTAAGAAGAAAAATTAAATGGCTGCTCTTTAAATGGCTTCATATGCTCTCTTATTGTTTGCTGATAACTTTTCTCTTTATTTTATCGTTCAAAATGGGCGTAATTCTAAAGATTTTTCTTGTCGGAACCTCAGGAACGATTTTATTAATTAAAGGGAGCTTAGTTTGAGTCCAGATTGAGTTTGATTGAGCATGAGTGAGCCAAGCCACATTTAATCTGCCTTTTGATCGATGAGCTTTTGAATGCGTAGCTCCCGTGGGTTATTTAAATGGGCACCGGATATGCAAAGATTCATGTTCCTAATTAAGTTTGACGAGCGAAGTTAGATGAGTTGAAGAAGAAGGCTTCAATAGCTTAAAAGCTCTTCTTTTTTGATGAACCCTTGACGATGCCTTCATTAGAGACACTTGAAGCTGCGATGGATTTTTTTATATAGGCACGCCTCTGTGAGCTTACCTAGGTTGAGCCGACAGATCGGCGAACGCTTCAGCCTTATGTTGTTTCATGAATTTGTTTGGAAGGATTGAACGGTTGAACACTGTTTAGGCGTTTACTTAAAACTATTTTGAAATGAATCTATATGAGCTGTTCAATTTGAACGCAAAAATTCATATTACATTGTACGAAACTTAGAACCCAACGCTGTATGTTTCAATGCAGTCAATATAGTAAGTGTTAATTGATAAACATGCTGCGTCTGTTGTTTCTGATTTCATCGGGAAGTACTACTTCTAAATTTTAACTATAGGCATCTATGTCATAAAAATGTTCTTCTTCTAAATAAAACAAGTTTCAACTTCATAACGTTCTTAGTTTTTTATTTATTAACAAATTAAAAGGGTTACTTAATTCTTGTTCACCCTGTATTAAGTCTGTTTAATTGTTGGCACTCCATTCACAACCATGTGCGCCACGCCATTGACGTTCGACCGGTCCTTTGTGACCAACTTAACCCTTTGTCGCCCTATTAAATAACGATTTTGGTAAGAATAGCATAGCGGCAAGTGGACGGATGTGACCGAATATTAAGTTATGGCATGAACATTTTCTGCTCTTCAAAGAGAAATGTAGTCGCTTGATGGTTCTTTAGAATAAATTCAACGAATAGCCTCATTTTAATCCATTAAAGGAAGAAGAAATATTGAGCTTACATGATAATTTAAATGGTAATTACTCGCTGAAACAACACTCGATAGAAATAATTCAATTGGTGATAATATTGGAAAAATTATTGTATTGNGGTAATTAATCGCTGAAACTGCACTCGCAAGAAATAAGTCGATTTGTGATGCTCTTGGAAAAAAGTATTGTATTGTAGCAGTGAATGTGCTGTTGCATGTGCTCAAATTACGGCGTTAGCGATCACACTGAATACTCTGTCTACACTGAATAATCTATCTATACTGAATACTCTACCTATACTGAATACTCTACCTACACTGAATACTCTATCTACACTGAATACTCTGCCTACACTGAATACTCTACCTACACTGAATACTCTACCTATACTGAATACTCTACCTACACTGAATACTCTATCTACACTGAATACTCTGCCTACACTGAATACTCTGCTACACTGAATACTCTGCTACACTGAATACTCTGCTACACTGAATACTCTACCTATACTGAATACTCTATCTACACTGAATACTCTATCTAAAATATCTACACTGAATACTCTATCTACACTGAATACTCTGCCTACACTGAATACTCTGCTACACTGAATACTCTGCTACACTGAATACTCTACCTATACTGAATACTGTACCTACACTGAATACTCTATCTACACTGAATTCTGTAGCTACACTGAATACTCTACCTATACTGAATACACTACCTACACTGAATACTCTATCTACAATATCTACACTGAATACTCTATCTACAATATCTACACTGAATACTCTATCTACACTGGATACTCTGCCTACACTGAATACTCTGCTACACTGAATACTCTACCTATACTGAATACTCTATCTACACTGAATACACAATTGCATATCATTGTAATTCTATGACATCATCTTAACTTGAGAACGTATTCATTCCTTTTTTCGCAGCGTATTTTACAGAGCCATCGTGTCCTTTTACCTTCTTGTGGAGATCTCGATCGCTCATATCGGTTCATTTGGACGGCTTCTGCGCCATACAATCATGCATTAGTATTGCCAAGAAGTATATATAGGATTTCTAAACATGGCCGGGAAAAGAACTATTTATCGTCAGGCAAATTAAGATTGTCGTGATACCTAAATGGTTTCTACTCGTTTTCACTACAATCAGCCATTCAAAGTAGTTGTTTGGAAGCACAGACAACGTGTTTTTGTTACTTATGGTGTGCCTTTTCTGGGAAGTCATTAGAAGAATGGAAAAAAATGCTTAGCCATTCCATCCTGACCCTGATAAGTTTTTATGCTAATTCTGCTGTTGTTGTTGTACTGCTGTTCTAGTTTCTCATTTTTGTCAGTTCAAATTTTAGCGCCAATTATTCTCATGGTTTAAGTGTGCAGTGTCTTTCGATGGCTTTAAATCATCTCGATCCTTTCGTTATTTCTTTTTTTATATTTGCAACATACAAGTCCGTATGCACTATGCAATTGATGAACTTACGATCTCTTAACTTTTTTTTTTTTTGAAGAAAGTATAGGCCCAGATCCACAGCAGTCGAGTTGGTCCACAGCATGCAAGCCCTCAAGGGTCCTATAATCTCTTCTTGAGCTGCATCTTTGATACTTGTGGTCTATACTTGGTCCACAGCATGCCCTTGGTCCACAGCATGCCACAGCATGCCTATACTTGGTCCACAGCAGTCAACTTGGTCCTCAGCATGCAAGCCCTCAAGGGTCCTATAATCTCTTCTTGAGCTGCATCTGTGATACGCACCAAGTGCTGTTTATTCAGGCCTGTATATCATCTCTAAGCACAAATACATTCACATTCAGCACTCTTGCCCTTGCGATCCCCGACTAGTTGTGTGGTGTCGGATGTAGCTGCGCACATAGTGTGTACGTCTCATTGACCCATAGTGGGTACGTCTCACAGTGTGTACGTCTCATTGACCCATAGTGGGTACGTCTCACAGTGTGTACGTCTCATTGACCCATTGTACATCTCACAGTGTGTACGTCTCATTGACCCATTGTACATCTCACAGTGTGTACGTCTCATTGACCCATAGTGTGCACATCTCACAGTGAGTACGTCTCATTGACCCATAGTGTGTACATCTCACAGTGAGTACGTCTCATTAACCCATAATATCGTTGATTGTTTTATAAAACTTGTAGTGAATCACCAAGAAACTTATAATGCTTTTGCTGACTGGTTTAATAATTTATAAATTTATACTCTGTTTAGTATGGCTATCGAGTAATATAACAATATATGATTTATACCCTGTTTATAATGGCTATCGAGTAATATAACAATATATCGTTTTACTTACATGTGCGTGATCCAGAGATTTCTCTGCTGTGAACGATGAATAGAGCGCAATCACCGTCACTAAACAAAGAACTGTTTGTTCACGTCTAATATTAGGTCCTACTATGTCTTATGATGATTTGATACTCGCCTAATAAGTCAATTTATGAATTATTCTCTTGATGTGGCATGCTGCACTCAGGAATTAGTGCGCACTGCGAGGTTTTATGAAAGGACAACATCGTAAATCTGACGGACATGAATAGCTTCTTTAAACTAGCAGCTTGACACATGGTTCCTTCAGAAGCAATCACAAATTCTTCGAAAAAATTTCGGATGCGATTTTTATTCAGACTGTGAAACAAGGGATCGTTCTTTTAGCGCTTATTTAATTTAATGATATATGGTCATCTGAGCTGCTAATTATCTTCAAATCTCAACCTTAATTGCTAGATACATGCCCAGATATAATTACGGGGGTCAGTCGTGGAGAGAATTTCAAGATTAATGTGATGACTCGAGATTGGTCTTTTTATGATAAGTTAAGTTAAATGTTACAAGGTGCCATCATTTTGCCTCCATTATAATTCTTAATCTTGTTTGTGATCTTTTTCCATATCATTAATGTCCTGGTGAAATCTTACCGCTTGCTGTCCACTCAAATTTGCCAAAAATTTACGCGATGGTAATGACGAAAATTCCCATTCAATTTCACCAGGCCACGTTAACGTTATAAGCTCACAATTCTTATATCATTCGTCTAGAAATATTCTTGCAATTTATGTCGTTGATGTTTTCTTAAATATTTCGATAAGCCGCTAGATACACACCACTAAAATTAGAGAATTTCTCGTTATTCTTTTGAGCTTTAGATTAGTTATCAGCCATTAATTTCTCGGTTAGTTAACTCAACTGTCATTATATTTTCGCCCGAGTTGGTTTCGTTGCCAAATATTAAGGACACTCTAACTTTGGAACTTATTTTACTTATTAGGTACTTCATCAAATTATCCCAAGAGGTGGTTGAAGAAAATCCTAATAAGGTATCAACGTTTCTTGTGGATATTTTTCTTAACTGAGAGGGAGCACTCTTAAAATCCAACTCATTCTCATGCAGTTATAACAGTCAGCCTAGAGTCCTGCGGCCATACTTTCAAAAATTGCCAAGTGAACGTAAGTAATTACGCCCTATTTTCTTGTCTGTGATTGGTGGATTTTGCTTAAAAGGCCGTCAATGATTGGTTCACGAACATACGATTTCTTAAATTTTTTTGAAAATATTGGCCCTAGACTGTTCCATGCACGAGGAGTGCTATAGGGTGTTAGGTATGCCCTGCAACTTGTTGCCCGAGCAATGTAAACAGGGCATTCAAGCACTTGCATACCAGCCAACAGTAACCTTATATTTGAGTTCACACAGAATTATTTTGTGTTATTTTTACTAAGGCCTATAAAATTGCGTACATCATGAGTAAGCAATGAAAATTGTAAGAGATTTGGTTGGTGAAACAATTCTTCACAACTGGTATTTATTATTAATATAATAATATCTATCACTGGTTTTATTATATTACTTAGAATAACATTACGGAGAATCATGTATGATTTTAGATGACCGTAAAAAATTTTCAACACGCTATAAATAAAATAAATCATCTCCCGTGACTCACTAAGAGTTTTCACGACATCTGCATCACGACGGCCGGAGACCCCGAGGGCATAAATAAATTCTAGCACTTGAGCCCTTATCTGAGTTACTTATAGCCAGCACAATTTTTTTAGAAGATTTTAATCTCTTACTACATCATCCATTCCCTCTTGGAGAAATACTCTTCTTCTCGCATCATCTTGAATGTAATAACTCGAGTCATCACCGTCTTCGGGCATGAGCCCATGTTCATCTGAGAAGGTTGTCGCTTCCAAGGCAGCAGTGGCCTTCAATAATGATATGCATTTCTGTGCCACGGGTAACTGTGTTTTTGGCATTGAATATACTTATTGCACCGATATGAATAAATAAATAATGAGTTTGAATTTTACTCTGCTTGAAACGCTGAAATTAAGCAATAAATATAGCATAAAATTTTGCTCATTATACTATATTGTTACAGAAGATTTATGGGATAATCAAACCGATTTTTGGTTCCAGCCTAACGGGATGAGTCGTCAATATAATGAAAATATAACTCAGTACTCACTGCAGTGAGTGACAGAGAGCGCATTTTCTCGTCGACGAAAACTTGAGGTCACGGACGGACAGACAGACAGACAGATGGACATGGCGAGCACAACAGTGCATTTTTCCATAAATGAGAAAATGCGCTAAAAACAATTCACGTAAATACTGCAGCGATTTTTACGCGCGTTTTCACTTATGACGTCATTCCTTGTGCGCAGCAGTGTTGCAGGTTGCCCCACGTTACGTTGAACCGCAACTTTTGTACTCGGTGAACCCTAGCCGCCCTACTGCTGGATGCTGTCTACCGACTATCAATTATTTGCGGAATTTGTAATTCTTTCTTTACTCTCAATGAACAAATGTATACTCTTAAATATAAAATGTACTCAGCCAATATTCGCAAAAAGTCTCAACAGTAAATAAATTGAGCGATCGATATTTCCAAGTCTTTTTGCACGTTGATCGGGTTGCACTTGAAAAAGTTTTAGAAGAAGTTGATCCTTAGAAGATAAACTTTTTTTACATCCGCATGCGTAGTTGCTTGATCGATTCTCAATCATTCTCTTAACATTGTTGTCGCTAAATTCATAATACTGTCAGATTAGAGTATTTCATCCGTGATGGAAATGTGATGTCGGAAATATATTTTTGTGTGTAAACTCAATTAGTTTGTTATTTTAAAGCTTATAATTTTTCTCTTGGGTCTTCAATTCTAATCAATTCGCCCGTTTCTATTTTCCAGATTCCATCAAAAGATGCCTGTTCTGTTTTATATTTTGTGTGTATTTGCGATAAGCCCTTCAATACTTGTCACTCTACTTGCTCATGAGTGGAATGTAGACGAGAGTTTGGCATCGCAAGTTTTTCCTTCAGTCAGACTGAAAAGAAATGCCGAGCAAAGATTTACACTCGATAAATTCGGGGCCATTAATACCGCTACCCCAGATTCTGCCGACGGAAACCTCGACGAGGATTTCATGAATGCTGTTGAAGTGTTCGACCCTGAAGCCTCTTCTTCACATGACAGCAAAGGAAGTTCAAATAAAATTTCTAGCCAAAAATCTACTGTCGAAGATTCAGCCTCTAGTCAAATGAAGGGAAATGCAACTTATGTAAACTATTGTTGCTCGCCTGAAGAACTGTACGACTTCGCGACGATGCAGTGCGTACCTAGCAATGTTACTACCAAAGCTGTCTTCCACGACAATGTGAGTCTATAATTTTAAATAAATAGTACAGTTTAGATTAGATGAAGATGCGTTTTCTGTCATGAAATTATTTTCATTTTAAATCAAATCTTATGATGGACATAATCTATTTATTGTGTAATGTTGATCAAACAGTCTCATAATTTTTTTCCGCTTATAGAAGAACATACTAAATGTTATGTTATGTTATTTTATGTTATGTTATATTATGTTATGTTACGTTGCATTATGTTATATTATGTTATGTTACGTTGCGTTATGTTATATTATGCTACGCTGCGTTACGTTGTCTTGTATGTAACTGCCGTTCCCACACACAGACAGGGGCTCCTGTAACAGGCATACACCAGGTAGCGGTGGTATGTTATGTTACGTTGCGTTATGTTATATTATACTATGTTACGTTGCGTTATGTTATGTTGTATGTAACTGCAGTATCCACACACAGACAGGGGCTCCTGTAACAGGCATACACCAGGTGGCGGTGGTAGGTCTCCCGAACTGCAGCTTCTACCACCTCTCTACCAGCGTCAACGGCAACCAGGACCAGTTCATCCTCAAGCCTGATGGTTAGATTTATTAAGGATATAATATTTTTGTTAATGTTACATTTCTCNCATAAACTGTCTCTTATACACATCTAGATGTGTATAAGAGACAGGTGCTAGCCTGCTTGGAGATCTAGGTTCGTCTTCTTCACTTTTATTCAGGGCAGGATTATAATTTTCTAGATCTAAGCCAGCTCGCATCACTTAATATAAGGCTTTATTTAGAAAAACTCTCGTCGATATATCCATATGGGTTGTCTTCAACATATTACTTTGTTTTTCTATATAATCAGGCTGCAAGTTATTCTTTGATTAAACCATATAAGCATGATATAAATGTTGAAATACATTTAATTCTATTTATTTTTTCATAAAATCTTATCAATTTTTATTTTCTTATGAATCTGAGTTGAATCATTTAAGTAAACCATGAAACAATAAAAAATATTTTATTATTTCAAACACACAGTTCACACAATTCGACAATTTTTCGATTTTGAACATCGATATGAGGTAGAATAATTATTGATCTCCAGAGCATTAAAAATTAGCATTAAATCTATATGACTTGTGATCGATATTTTCTGTAGACCTCATCTCTGGGGGCTAAGGACTCTCACGCAAAGACTGGAATAATGTTAATGTTCACAATAATTTATCTAAAGCGTCTTACTTCAAGGGGGGTTGGTGAAAGACCGGAAATTTTAATGATCATTAGTGATCAAAGACTGGAATAATATTAATGATCACAACAATTTATTTAAAGTGTCTTACTCCAGGTGGGTTGGTGGTGGGTGACCTGAGCGACTACTCCGACGCGTCGCCCTTCACGGTCCCGTATGGGAAATACTGCCTTGTGTTCCCGGCATATGATGTCATGGAATCGTTCGTCTGTTTCCCCGAAGTAGACCCGGTGAGCTTGTTTCTCTTATGCTGTTTATTGTCTAATCAAGGAAATTTCATTATTTTCGGTCATTATTCTACGATTTTTTATAACAATGGTACAATATTGAAAGATTTATTCATCACCAGAGTCGCCATCAAGTGCGAAGTCAATTTCTTATATGGGACTGAACTGTTGCCTTCCCATTACCTTATTAAACAGAGTTATTAAACAGAGAAACTTGTAAATTAGCATGCATGTTTGCCATCATGCGAAGTGCTTCTTCGGAGAAGAAGCACTTCGATTTTTTATTAATATCGAGTATTTTGTAGCAATTCTTCAAAAACAATTAGGGTCATTAATGCTAAAATATCTTCCTAAATTAAGAAAAGAAACAGGAATTGTCAAGTACCGCTTTGTCGTCACCATAATATATCGAATTTGTCTGCCTGCTAATGCCTACATTTCCACGACATCACTCAAACGTATTGATGTTGAAGATTAGTCCGCTAACTGCACGCCCCACGATCGTAATCTTACTGTCCCACGGGGCATATTTTTCATCGAACTGTCCTTGTCGCGCCTTAAAAGTAGCCCGAGGATTAGGCTTCTTGCGATGCCTCTGCTGCCGCAATCTGTTTTGTCACCGCTTTAGGTTTCATCATTCAAGAAAAAAAAACACAGATGAGAATCGTTTGTCTTTTCTGAGCATCTGCTGCTGGCTTCTCTCGGTTGGATCAATGTAAAACTTTTGTCATCAGCCCTATATAACTCAGCGGGGTCATATTTTTAATCGTTTTGCTACTAACTTATCCAATTTAGAAAGAATATATCACACTGAAATCCATTTTAAAATTATTTTGGATCCACAACCGAGACTAGCCCTCAATTTTTTCTACTCGCGTTTGGTCATGTTTAGACTTGGGCCCCATCATGAGTCGAGCATCGGTCTCACTGATGTAAGCACATCCGAACACCGTGGCTTGGTTCCCAAGAAAATTGCCCTGTAGACTGTAGTTCCTCAGCTTGTTATTTTAGCTTGTTATTTTCGTCACGGGGCCGTGTGCTGGTTGGAACACTTAACAGATACAGTCTTCTCATCACAGTTTAATTTGTTATAAATCGTTAGGATGATTGTTTTATATATGTGCTGCTATTTATACACTTACGTTTATTGCATTTCTGCTCGGAAATATATTCTGGTCTGGTCACGACACTCTTGTCCAAACATTGTGATAAAAAACTAGGAATTCGCTGGGGAAAAAACTGCTTTCATGAAAATAATTATCCGTAATTTATTTGTGCTATAAGAATCTATTAACGCATTCGTATTGCCTTCATTCATTGTCACAGACTGTGGAAAACTCCCAAGAGAGCTTCAAGCGCGCCGTGTACCCGGTATGCCTGCTGGTGAGCGCTGGCTTCTTGCTGTTGACGCTGCTAGCGTATTTGCACTATAAGAATCTAATAACGTATTCTTATTGAGTTATTGGTTTTATTTGTTAGCACAGACTGTGGAAAACTCCCAAGAGAGCTTCAAGCGTGCCGTGTACCCTGTATGCCTGCTGGTGAGCGCTGGCTTCTTACTACTGACGCTGCTAGCGTATTTGCACTATAAGAATCTAATAACGTATTCTTATTGAGTTATTGTCTTCATTCATTGGCACAGACTGTGGAAAACTCCCAAGAGAGCTTCAAGCGTGCCGTGTACCCGGTATGCCTGCTGGTGAGCGCTGGCTTCCTACTGCTGTCGCTACCAGCGTATTTGCACTATAAGAATCTAATAACGTATTCTTATTGAGTTGTTGTTTTCATTTGTTGGCACAGACTGTGGAAAACTCCCAAGAGAGCTTCAAGCGCGCCGTGTACCCGGTATGCCTGCTGGTGAGCGCAGGTTTCTTGCTACTGACGCTGCTAGCGTATTTGCACTATAAGAATCTAATAACGCATTTATATTGTCTTCATTTGTTGTCACAGACTGTGGAAAACTCCCAAGAGAGCTTTAAGCGCGCCGTGTACCCGGTATGCCTGCTGGTGAGCGCTGGCTTCCTGCTACTGACGCTGCTAGCGTACTGCGTGGTCAAGGAGCTGAGGGCGGACCAGCTCTCCAAGTGTTTCATGTGTAGCGTCGGTATGCTGGCATGCGCACAGATTATCATGGTCGCCGGCATGTGGGGCAGAGATGACCTCATGGAGTCAACGATGTGCGTCATAATAGGTCAGAATATGAGACTAAAAGACTAAAAATTAAAAATTAGATCAGTACATACTACAGTGAATGACAGAGAGCGCATTTTCTCGTGTATAAATCAATTTTCATTGCGATTAGTGATGTCACGGACGGAGCAATACGAGCACACTAGCGCCTTTTTTCCATAAATGAGAAAATGCGCTAAAAATGACGGAAAGAGAGCAAAATTCAAGCTCCATGCAGGCAATGACAGTCACATATCTGCTTATATATGTACATTCTTGGACATTTATAACGTTATTGAGTTTATACTGAATGGTTTTGATTACTCATGGTGTAGACTCAATTAAAAGCAGTATTTGTCGTACAGCTCATATTAACTGCTTATTCGCTCCCCATCCTCTTATCCATAAAGTAAAGTATCCTCAATGCTTCAAGTCCAATTTTTTTAGTGATTTCAGGTTCAAAAATTTTTTGAAAACCAATTTTACAGCCAATCGAGCATTTTGTAATTTGAAGAACTATTTATATATATATAGACTTATTGATTTATATATTTAAAAATTTATTATAAAAGATTTTACTGCGATTTATATTACTAAAATAATTTTTTTTTACAGCTTCGTTGTCGCACTTTAGTTTCTTGTCTGCTTTCTTGTGGCTGAACGTCATCTGCATCATGATCTTCTCCTCCCTCTGGTGAGTTCATTGTTTTAAATTCTATTCTTTACTTAGCACTGAATGTCAAGACTAAAACTTTGTAATTTTCAAACCTGTTGGCAATCGTGCTATAAGATGGTAATTACTTAGCATTTAATGTTAAAACTAAAACTTGGTAATTTTCAAACCTGTTGGTAATCGTGCTATAAGATGTTAATTACTTAGTACTGAATGTTGAAACTAAAACTTGGTAATTTTCAAACCTGTTGGTAATCGTTCTATAAGATGGGCAAGAAATCACCCAGTTTTTACTAGCGAGTTTTTTTCTTAATAATTCGTCTCACGACTCGTAAAAAAAAAAGCCGGTGTACAGGCATTTAGTTGTCATGGTATGAGTATGTTTTTAATGATAGGGTTCTGTGCAGAATAGATATTTGGCCTTGATTTTAGTTATTTTTAATACAAGGGTTTTGTGCCAAGGACTTATATTGCCTTGATTTTAGTCGTTTTTAATGCAAGCGTTCTGTGCAAAAGACTATATTGCCTTGGTTTTAGTTGTTTTTAATGCAAGCGTTCTGTGCAAAAGACTATATTGCCTTG
>NW_025932128.1:2739-4850 GCF_000764305.2 Hyalella azteca | reverse complement strand
CGCTAAAGGTTTTCAAAGTTAGCTGAACAGCTAATCCGATAAGGAAAAAGTTAGCTTCGCTAATTAGCGGTTAGCGGATTAGCGGAACTGTGCCCGCCACTGTGAATAGGTATGATCGAAACCATCCAACTAACTGACCAATCAGAGGCTTCGAATTTGCCATTCCTAGCTCCTGTAGACTCAGTACGCAGTGCGCGTGGATGAAAGGAGGTTGTATTGTGTCAGCGTCATCTGCGTTGACTGACTAGGGAGTATATGGAGAAATGAGTGAGACGTTGTCTAAATAGCAATGTCAACGCTTTGATTGTAAATTTTTGTAATCAAGGCAAAAAATTACATTTTTCCTATTCAAAATTTGAGGACTTTTTAGAGAGCTACCTAGAATTTAGAACATTTTGTGAGTTGGAGTTCAACTATCGGCGGAGAAAGAAAGGAATTTGTGTACGTAGCTAGAAAAATGGTTGGCTTGTCAAACTCCACTTAGTTTTGAATCAAAAAGTCATGAAGATATTATTTTAGTGAATTATCATAAAACTCTTAGATACAAATATCAAGATTTGCTTGCAAATTATGGCACAAAAGGAAAAAAATTAGTTGGCATAACTTAATTGAATTTTTTTTCTCAAAAAGCACTGTTTAGCACGATCACATATTATGTCCATGTTGAATTATTGACAAAATTCTATCACAATTCACCGTGTTGCAAGTAAATCAATAGTTTTATATTGCTTCGGCACACTCAAAACGTCTACGTAACTCCACTTACGACACCTCCGAGCATGCGTAGAGCTACGTACGGCTTCTTGTACGTAGCTTCCAGCGCAAATGTTTTGATAATACCACCGCTAGAGTTACTTCTTCATATCAGTACTTACGCCACACGTAAGTCGCTACGTGTACTTAGCAATTTTTTTTGCACGAATAAGTCCTGAATCGAACGCCTCGGATCTCTCCAGATATCCGTGAATGGAACCTGCTATCCGTAGTTGACCCATGAAATGATTCTGTTTTAAATATTTTGAGCTCTACACCCTCTAGACACGAGGTCGAATAGCCTAGAGTCTAATGGCCGTCCACCACTGAACGTTGCGTCGAAGCATCACTTCATACCCTGGCCACCGCTCTAACTGGAACTTGCCCGCAACAGCCTGCGACCACTTGGCTTTGTCTTCCTACGGCCTGGCATAAAACCTGCCGTGCACCACCAGACCGCGGATCAAATATGACTTCCGAGCATCGTTAAATTGCACAATTTTACGTTCACCGCATCTGAGGTTAGGTTTCATATAGCATTGTTCTGTTCCAAAATTTATCGTCATTCGACGAGTGGCCGTTCGACCGAGGGCTGGTTCGACTCGCGGCCTAGATACGGGCGGCTTGGTGGCGGATATCACATTCGGTGCAAGGCTCCGTCGCGCTACGTCCGAGTGGTGCAGAATTTTTCGCGGTACGGCGGACGATGCTAGGCCATCCGATCGCCGGCTGTTTCTCCTGAGGGCTGATTGTTCTAATTCAATTGATTTGTTCTGTCTGGGGGCTTTCGGCTTCCTATATGATTGTCCGGAAGTGTTGAAGGCTACGTCCCGGAAGGCATGAAACACGATGGTCCATTACATCCAGGCAATGGTGGTCTTCGGCAAGCGACCCGTAAAGACGCACCGAGAAACATCCACGTGTGTTCAGTGTACCCGCGACAAGAACTACGAACTGCGCAGTACGCCCGTCCTTTTCTCAAACAAGAGGAGCAAGCAACGCCGGCGCAAACAGTCCGCCCACAGCCGCGTCTTATTGGCGCACTTGGTCAACGTCGTAAGTATTACAATTATAAAGTTCCAGTAAACACACAACTTCAAAACTATAAATTCATGAAGTGATTTAAATAATAAAATACTTAAATTTCTTTTAAAAACCACGTTTTTCTTGTGGACTAAAAGTAGAAATAAATTATGGCTCGCCCCAAAAAACGTGTGTCGGGCATATTTATGATTAAAGCGAAAAGCACACAACACACGAATTTTGGAAATTTGATGGTGAACGTACAGCCCGACCCACGTTTTTTGGGGCGAGCCAAAATTTATTTTCTACTTTTTAGTCTACAAGAAAAACGTGTT
>NW_025932128.1:0-2095 GCF_000764305.2 Hyalella azteca | reverse complement strand
GAAGTAAACAAGGTGAAATATACCGTAGTGTCGTCGTGAAGTGCGGTGTGTAGGACACTTCAGATTTTTGTAGTGCGCGTTATGCTTTTGGCCCTATTTAGCATACCAACCGTAGTGTTCCATGCCGCACTATGGCTTATAGTGCGTAGTGCTACTTCATAGTGCTTGTGCCTTATTTAGCATGCCAACCGTAGTGTTCCATGTCGCACTAGTAGGCACTACGGCTTGCAGTGCGTAGTGCTACTTCGTAGTGCTAGTGCCCTATTTAGCATACGGGCTATCGTCACGGGCTGGTTACCGACGAATGGCTTAAAATCCTTGGCTGATTGGTGGTCATCAGGAAATATACTAGGCGTTCCTTTCAAGGCTTGCTGGTGCACGGCTGCGTACCCACAGTACCTTGTCTAATGTCAGGTCGTGATGTCATTATTGACTCTTACGTCACCTTCTGTGATGTCACTACTCGCAGATCACCGCGTATATAAGCTCTGTGAGCTGACTGCCAGTCGGTCTCAGTCTTGGTCTCAGAAAAGTCTTCAGCAGACAGCCTTCAGCTGCATTCATGCAGTTAACTATAGACACGCTAACACCGTTTTAGACTCCGGCACTCATACCAACACGCAGTGCCGTAAAACTCTATCTACTGTATCCTGTAACTTCTATCTAGTGTATCCAGTGAACCTATCTTTAATCCTTACGCATAGTTACACGTCTTGTTATTATCCTTCCCTGATCAATGAAGTTATTCGGACAATTATAAACGAACCAAACCCCTCAGGTTTTTCTACTATTGATTAGTAGATCAGACGATCCTCCAGATCTGACACTAATATTACTTAGCTTCGTTGCATTGCTGGGTACGCAGCCGTGCACCACTAAATTTATGCGCCAATCAGCCTTGATAGGGAGTGCAGCCGTGCACCACCAATTTTGTGCACAAATAAGCCCTGAATCGAACGCCTTTGATCTCTCCGCACATCCACAAATCAGCCGTGAACCACTCGGCTTTGTCCCCCTCCAGCGGCCAACCTTCCATAAAGCCTGCCGTGCACCACCAGGCCGCGGATCGAATATGACTTCCGGACATCGTTAAATGGGACGCCTGTCGGAGACCGCCACTGCCTTGCTTCGAATGGACTATCATGATCCCTTCCCTGAAGAACGTAGCCTACAATACTTATTGACTGTAACATTATCAGCCGCATGCCACCAGACAGATCACATCCGTTGAATTAGACCAATCAGCCCACATGTGAATTAGACCAATCAGCTCACAGGAAAATAAGCCTGACGTCGTATGGCAGGGAGCGCAGCCTTGCACCACCAATTTTGTGCACCATAAGCCCTGAAGCGAACGCCATGCATCTCTCCGGACATCCAACAATCAGCTGCGAACCACTCGGCTTAGTCCTCCTCCGGCCTTGCATAGAACCTGCCGTGCAACACCAGGCCGCGGATCGAATATGACTTCCGGGCATCGTTACATTACGTAATTTTACGCTCACTGCATCTGAGGTTAGGTTCCAGATAGAATAGTTCTGTTCCAAAATTTATCGTCCTTCGACAGCTGGCCGTTCGACCGAGGGCTGGTTCGACGCACGGTCTTGATACGAATGGCTTGAAGTGTTGAAGGCTACGTTCCGGAAGGCAGGAATCATGATGGTCCATTACATCCAGGGCAGTGGTGGTCTTCGGCAGGCGACCCGTATGGCCCAGCGTCGTCTGCCAATACGCGAACAAATTTTACACTACCCGGACGGAGCGCGCCGGCGCCGTCCGTATCTGTCCCGTGTGTCGATTGTCGAATCAGCCTACGGTCGAACGGCAACGCATCGTACGACGATAAATTTTGGAACAGAACTATGCTGTCTGAAAGCTAACCTCAGATGCTGTGAGCTAAAAGTTACGTAATTTAGCGAAGCAGTATAAGTCGCTCGTCGAAGGACGATAGATTTTGGAACAGAACTATGCCTACTGAAACCTAACCCCCAATGCTGTGAGCTAAAAGTGTGTGGTGACGGTGACGGCAGGATGCGCGTAGTTCCACAGGCGACCTAGGCTGGTTGGTCACAATCCGTTGTCTGCAAGTTACAGT
>NW_025932127.1:0-4205 GCF_000764305.2 Hyalella azteca | reverse complement strand
GTAATATTGACCGGCTTGGAAATTAAGTTAAAATTACCATATATAAGACTGTAGAGTCTGAAACAAAGAAAAAAGATTAATAGGTGTATCAAACATGAAATATGTTATATATGGTAATTTTAAATTAATTTCCAAGCTGGTCTATGTTAGGGTAAACGCGGTATATTCAGACATCGTGGGTGATTCAGACACTTCTTGACTTTTTTCCTTTATATCAAGCTTTTTCTTAGTTCCATGCATTCGTTGATGGTTGAAATAGTGACGTCATACTTTTGCATGCCATACAATTGCCAAAACACTAGGTCTGGGCCGTCTGGCGGGAAAATGTTGAGATCCAAAGAGAGACAGTGCACGTCACCCAGTGAGAACATCGAAAAATGTGTCAAAGTTGATAGTTGACCTTGCTCTACCAAATAGTGATAAACTGTTTGTGTAGAAAGAATATTATGGTTTGAGACTTTTAAATATGTCTGTGAATATATTAGGAATCCTTCAAGTATACTTGTATTTGCTGATTTCAAGTGGTAAAAAAATTAATAGATGATCAAGTTAAGAGACGGTTTTAGACACATGAAAACTAATTCTGACACAGCTTGGAATTAGACACACACAGCTCGTTCCAAGCTGTGTGCAAAAAATCAAAATTTTCTTAATTAACCCTTTACCGCCCAAATTTCTGGGACAAAAATCATAAATTTCACTTTTTTGGTTTATAGTCTCACCTTAAAGCTGACATTCTGACCTATCCAATGGTACCAAAATCATCTCTGTATGTTAATTTATGCCTTGATGACAGTTCATGAAAGGGTTAGGGGTGGAGGAGTTCTTTCACATTTATTATAGGCAGAAATTACTGGCCGGGCACATAAATAGACAACCTGAAGACGCTGATCTTTAGTTATACGGCTTCTGTCGTGTGGGATGGTGCTCATGCAGTCGTTCCCACCATCTTCGACTGAATTTCAGCTCCAGTAACGTCTAGTCTTGTACCCATGCCACCTTGAATGCCTATTTCGAGGCGCTCAGGACTTTGGCGCGCTCTGCTGAACATTCACACTTATAGTCACTGCAAACCTATCTCCTCCTAGAGTTTTCAAGCTATGTACAGCAATGAGAGGTATACCATTCAATTTGCAAATAAAAGATCTAGAGATTGGTTGTAGCTTTTTTTCAATTTTTTTATAGTTTTGAAAATATTTTGAAAAAAGGGGGGAGGGGGAAATTTGAATGGGTGGGGGGAGAAATCAAAATTAAAAAAAAATGCCCACCCCACCCACAAAAATTAGAATTTCAAAAAACAGCAAAGCCCAATCGATAAATATGGTCTTTATGCATGGAATGATATGCGTCTCAATGTTGTAGCTTGAAAATCCTAGGAGATAGATTTTTACAGTACCCCCTTTATGGCTGTTTTCTAAGAATTTCACGTTTTGTGTCATTTTTTTTCAAAAAATACACACAAACAAAAAAGTCTCAGATTCATCTTTTACATATTTGAACCAAGTTTCAAAGTGATCCATCTGTAAATAACTGAAATGAAATTTCCACAAGAAATTGGAAATTCCCATTGGAAATTGAAAATTTTATTTTGGTTATTTACAGACAGGTAACTTTGAAACTTAGTGCACATATGTAAAAAATAAATCTAAGACTTTTTTGTTCATGTGAATTTTTCTAAAAATTAAAGAAAATGTGAAATTATCAGAAAACTGGCATTTTTTTAAAGGCGACTTGAAAGTCCAATTTGGCAGTAAAGGGTTAAAAGTTTAATAGCTCTTAATTAAAAGCCTAATTAAGTAGTGTTCAATATTCAATAGTGTTCTAATTCCAAGCTGTGTTGTATTCCAATACAGCTCACACAGCAATCAGAATTCGAACACAAGAGTGTTGGCATTACGAATTAGTAGAGTTTGAAGCGCGGCCGGAATTAGTCTGACAAAATGCCAAATTTAGTCACTCACAGTGTTAGAATATATGGATTTGGTAGGTTTGCATTTAAAAAAAAAAAGCTTTTAAATAAATATGGCAACATTTTGTGACGTTTCATTGTTGCTGGCACGTAGTGCAGTGTTTTGAGAGTGATGTAAAGCAAACAGAACTTGAGTTGCGCGTACGGTGTATTTTTATAGTCATTCATTTTTTGCTACGTCCTTATAATGTCGGAATATACCGCGTTTACCCTATCCCGTCAGGACTGACATTAGGTGGTCTAAGTTCCCCCATTCAGTGGCAGTGCCTCCCATTTGCAAACTATGACACTTTCCTCAAATTTGTCATTTGCATACCGTAAAATGGGGTTACTTTGACTCCCGGTGTAACATTGATCACTTTTTGTTTTTTTTTAACAAAACCCCCAAAACTCAAAAACTATTTGACATTGAAAAATTTTGTCAATGGCCATTAAAGGCCTAATACTAAGGCTATGTAACACAATAGAAAGATTTAAAAAGTTTGCATATCTAGTAGGTTAAAAAATTAAAAATGGGACCCAGGAATATGAGCTATTATTTAAAGCCTGTCGGAGTACCCCCTCCAATTTTTTTATTTTTTGGTAAAATAATTCCAGGTTTTGATGTATTGTAGTAGAACTCTTCTAGTTACATATGCAAATGATAAATTTTAGGAAAGTGTCATAGTTTGCAAATGGAGCGCTGCCCCCAATGGGAGAACTTTGACCACCTAATGGCAGCCATGAAGGGGTAACATTGACCGGCTTGGAAATTAAATTAAAATTACCAAAGGTACGGTACCTATATAACATATTTTATGTTTGATACACCTATCAGTGTTTTTTCTTCATGTTTCAGACTCTACAGTTTTATATATGGTAATTTTTACTTAATTTCCAAGCCGGTCAATGTTACCCCATCACAGATGCCATTAGGTGGTCACATTTTGCCCATTGGGAGGCGGTGCCCCTAATTTGCAAACTATGACACTTTCCTAAAATTGTCATTTGCATATGTAACTAGAAGAGTTCTACTACAATGCACCAAAACCTGGAGTTATTTGGAGTTATTTTACCAAAAAATAAAATTGATTTAACCACCCAGTCAAAGAAACCATATGAGTTGGGGTAACAAAGACCATCACTTTTTTTGAAATTACATCAAGACTATGAGAGGCAGGAGCCAGCAATTCATGGTGATTAGAGCTAGAGTATAGACCTGTATTTTGCAGGTTTCAATTCAAGTTTAACTTAACTAGTAAAAAAATGACAATTAAAAAAAAATGGTCAAAGTTACCCCATTTTGTGGTATGTAATTAGAAGAGTCTACTACAATGCACCAAAACCTGGAGTAATTTTACGAAAAAATTAAAAAAAATTTGAGGGAGTTCTATGACAGGCTTTAAATAATAGCTCGTTTTCGTGGGTCACATTTTTCATTTTTTAACCTATTAAATATGCATAATTTTTGTATCTTTCTATTGTGTTACATTACATAGCCTCAGTATTAGTCCTTTAATGCCCATTGACAAAATTTTTCTATGTCAAATAGTTTTTGAGTTTTGGAGGTTTTTGTCATAAAAACTAAAAGTGGTCTAAGTTACCCCAGGAGTCCAAGTACCCCATGGGCCCATTTTATGGTATCAATCAACAACAAAGAATTTTGATTACATTTACCTTGCTTAGTGAAAAAATTTCATTCATCAAAAAATTAATGCATCATTGGTCATTGCAAAATTGTGCACAGAATATCATAATCAGAATTGTGCACTGGAGTGACTGGACATCATAGAATGAAAAGTAATTAACATGAACTATGTTTCATTTCTCCAAAACATATGATGGTTCTTACTAAAACATTCCTTTCTGTTTCAGGTATGTTCTTTACAATCTTTTTTATAGTGAATTCACTTAACCCAATTAAAATGGTGTGAAATTACCAGCTGTCCTGTAAGCTTACAGATACAGAAGAAATGCCACATGGCATGATGGCTGCCTGCTGATATGAAGCTTGCAGTGGACAAGGTCATTGTAAATGTTCAATGGCATGTTTATGAACAGTATGATGATGCTGGTAAGTGGTATCCAGGAACCAGGATACTCTACTGCAAATTACTGGTCTACTTATAGGACTCAAAAATGAACTTAAGGGAGAGTCTAAAAAAACTCTGCTTTGCAACTACACTAGGCTATGTCAGTGTCACACTCACAGTCTGCCTCATGGGAAATAATTAGTGCAATGCATTTACGCTCTATT
>NW_025932126.1:0-302 GCF_000764305.2 Hyalella azteca | reverse complement strand
TGTGAACACTTGAGTGCGAAAACAGCGGCTACAAGCTTGAAAACCCGCATTCCTTCAAAAGCGAAAAAATAAAAAGCAAGGAAAATAAAAAGCCTTCCGAATTTAGACAAAGAAAAAAATATCGTAAATTAAAAACGTAGTCAAATAAAAAAGCACCTGAGCTGACGCCGATCGCCCGGAGCGGGCGTTGGGCTACAGAAGATCGAGTCCTGGAAAACACCCAAGAATGTTCGGAAAATTAGGAAAAGTAAGAAAAAATAACCAATGGTCCGTCATGAAAGAGGATTAACAGAATTTAAATG
>NW_025932125.1:0-808 GCF_000764305.2 Hyalella azteca | reverse complement strand
GTAACTTGTTATATCTTTATTAACTGATGAATATAACTTTAAAGACGTGGTGAAACCAAATTTTTTGTTTTTGATCTCATTTGTATGTAGAAAAAGGAAGACAATATGATTATCCCGGTTAGATTGAAACAATATTATACGAGCTTTAAAGTATTTTACGCACACAAGAACATATTAGCTATACCAACGCAATAATTCTGGTGCTGCCCAGACAAAAAAATATGGCTACCAGTCAGCGAATTTACCGCATCTTGTCTTGGACTTCTCGGAAATATACATTAACACCCGGGAGAATCATTAATTTATAGTCAGTAGCACATGTACTCCTCACCGATCTGCATCTATATCTCTATAGAACGCTTTTATATATTGCATGACATGCTTTATTATGCGAAAATATACTGTTCTTTAGAACTGAATTGACGTAATTATATTATCTGCTCCTGCAAACTTAATCTATGCTTGACTGTTTTCAATCCTGTTCAAATCCACGCCTTATGAACATCTCTATTGTGACTCTATATATGAATTCAGAAGTCGTGGGGTCAACGTAGCGCCCCATTACTTGATGGATATTGGTGGGTGGATAGCTAGAGGTCAGCATAGCCCAAGTCCACAGTGCGATTCATATACCTTCCCGAGCGTAACGCAGCCGGGCATCTTCAAGGCTTTTGACACAAAGCGCCCACCACAACAGCGCCGTTCAGTCACAGGCCGCAGCGCATACAGACCGGAGCACAACTGGCCGGAGCGCAACAGGCCCTACCGCAACAGCTACTCCTAACGTAACCTAACCCAACCTAACCTA
>NW_025932124.1:0-321 GCF_000764305.2 Hyalella azteca | reverse complement strand
TGAACGCATGGAACTAAAACAAAGCTTAATATAAAGGAAAAACTAGAGAAGTGACGTAATTACCTACGATGTCGGAATATACCGCGTTTACCCTACTAGGCCTATGCATTATTGGCAACTCCTGTCATACTGTAATTGGCATTAGTCATTAGGGCCCAAAGCAAGCAAGGCATTCATGGTTCAATCAATCGTCAATAATTCAATGTCTCTTCAGTCTCAGTCATGACATTAGAACATACGGTATTATTGCAGATTAACTACATTCAAAAAAAAGGGTGTTTTTTTTTTAATTATATGTTTTTTGGGGTGTAGATTACGAAT
>NW_025932123.1:0-1456 GCF_000764305.2 Hyalella azteca | reverse complement strand
ATGAAGGGGTAACATGAAGGGGTAACATGAAGGGGTAACATGAAGGGGTAACATGAAGGGGTAACATGAAGGGGTAATTCTCGGCCTGTTTACGCTAGATTCATCAACATTTGAGGGAACTTTAAGCGACAATGTGACGTCAGGTGCACAATTTAATTTAGAAAATTCATTTAAATATTTATCTTAAAATAGATACAAGCCATCGTACCTCACGATGGCTTGTAATTAAAAAAATCAAAATTTGTAATTTTACAAATTTTGTAAAATTACATCAAAAAATTACATCTTGTAATCAAATTTTTTTTATTATTTTATTAACCTAAAATTAATTAAATTCAATTTATTTTTTGAAGGGAGATTGTTCTCATGTAGTTGTCGGGTGTTGCCGTTTTGTAATATATTTAAATATATTAAAAAAATTTTTACATCTTTTTGCTTCAACTAGTAGAGTCAATTTTCGTAGCCTAACCTACGGAATTTTCGTAGCCCAACCTTCTTAAATTTAAGTTAAGTAGAATACTACTTAGTGTTGAAAACTACATTATGCAAAATATGACAATAAAATGTAATATAATAAATTTAATATATCATAAAATAAAATAAACTACTAGCTTATAATATTATAATATAAAAATAATACATACAGTATAGTATGATATAATGTAATGTAATGTATCAGAATTTAATATAATACAGGAAAATAAGATATGATAATTTCATGGTATGTTAATTCTTCAACGATATGACTGCGCCTGTCGCAGACTAGTTATATTAATATATTAGATTAATTAATATTTCTCAAGACATGACTTTTCACACATAACTAGGCCTAAAAATAAGAACCACTGAGAGCTGCATTAGAATTTCATGTTATATACGTCAAATGTTAACTTTTTGAATAACAAATATAATACATGAGGTAGTTCAGACAACATAAAATGAGCACTTAAGAGAAAAATAAACTGAAAGGACATAAAATGCAAGATAATATAATTTGAAACAAAAAATTAATGTTCGAATCCACTTTTCATGCGTCAGATGATTGTCATCGCTGCGTCATCTGTGATTGTCTTGCGCGCTTCAGACTGAAAGGACAAATCAATCAACCTGCGCGTAGCTTCAAGGCATCTCCGCATGCCGCCTACCGCATGCCGTCCTCATACCGCCAATAGCAATCAACGAGTGATGATTGCAATAGCAATCACCGAGTGATGGTTGCAATAGCATTCACCGAGCAATGATTGCAATAGCATTCATTGAATGATGATTGCAAAAGCAATCATCGTCAAAATTAGCTTCATTCCCTCCCACCAATCTCATGACAGATTTCAAAAGCACTCAACAGACCACGACAGGCACTATTTTCAACAGCTCTTGAAAGCCAATTCGGGTTTTCTTATTTCTTCTTTCAAGAGCCGAGCAAACTCGACGCGGTCTAATTGCCACGTTGCTGGAT
>NW_025932122.1:0-1197 GCF_000764305.2 Hyalella azteca | reverse complement strand
AAAAAATTTTCACGAGCTAAACATTACCGTTTGGTAGTTAGGACTGTAAATTCAAAATTTTGTTCGAATCTGTTCAGTAGTTTGTAAGAAATTATTTGATCACTGTGAATCTCGCCCCGTATTGCCATATAACTATAGCAAAATTCATACAATTTTCACGAGCAAAACATTATCGTTAGGTCCTAATGAATGCGTGTACCAAGATTAATCGAGTTTTAAGTTCATTAGTTTGAGAGATATTTCTTGATCATTGAATTTGGAAATTGGCCGTGAGACCGGCCGCGAGTCTGGCCGTTAATTTGTCCGAGACGTAAACCCAGGAGAGGTTAAAAAACAGATCTGGGTGAAAATATATCCATCGCTGGGAGTCATGTGCTGAACGTGTTGTGTACAAATCGTCAAACAAACGTTCGAACTTCTGAATTCGATTTGGGACTACCGCCCGCCCTATCGCCCCCCTATCGCCCTCTTCTTCCTTACCGTCACCCAAAATCTTTCCACCGCCCCTAGGTGGGCGATATCGCCCAGACGCCCACTTTGGGAACCACTGATTTATCGCCATAGGACAGACCTGCCTTTCCTCCGAAGTACGACAACGGAGGGGCAAATCTCGATTAAATCTACGGAAAATTCACTGACCTGTTGTTAAAAACTAATATAACTACCACCATAAAAATTATTCAGAAATGCTTGGTATATCGACCAATGAAGAATAAAGAGTCAGATCTACGAGTTGTATAGTCAGATCTAGAATAGTCAGATCCATGGTTGAACTATATAAGGTTGACCCACGAGAAGTTCCGTCTTTCAGTTCAGCTTTCTTGTTACGTCACGTAGATCGAGAAACGTAAACAAACCCGTCATTCCCATGCCTGATTGGTCGACTGGTTTGATCGCATTTCGGTGATTGGTTAATGCCCGTGACGTCACTGAGATCAGTGACGTCACAGGCGAACAACGAGCGACATCCGCAAAAATGGGCTTCTGATAAGTCAACCTTATACTAGTTCAACCATGAGTCAGGAGAAAGTCAGTTGCGTTCGTGGCGAAAGCACGTGTGTAATTTTCGTTCCTTGAAATAACCGGCGAATTTGGAAGCTATAGATATTCAGATTTATTTGTAATCCCTTGCTCAAACCTACAATAAATACATTCAGACGCAACTGGCTCTCTCCCTCTGGCTTCTGAGCCTCTGAG
>NW_025932121.1:0-419 GCF_000764305.2 Hyalella azteca | reverse complement strand
CCTCGGAGTCGGTGTAGGCCACCATCAGAGGCGTTAAGGTCGGGGCCCTGATCATTGACATGAAACCATTCCCTGTTTTTAATTAATAAAATAAATTCTTTTTTTTGTTGGAATGGTGAGTGTGGGAGGCCTTTCCAAAAAAAAAATTGATAGACTTATGTTGGAGATTATTTGGATGATTTTCGTCTGAAAATGTATCGCTTACATCGGTTGTATATGTAGCTTTTGCATCGTCAGAAAATGCAGCGCTTGCTTCGTTTAAAAATGTAGGGTTTTCATCGTCTGAAAATGTCACGTTTGCAACATCTGTAAATTTAGCATTTATATAGTCTGAAAATGTAGCCTTCGCATCGTTTAAAAGTATAGCGTGTGCAACGTCTGAAAATGGGGCATGCGCATCGTTTGAAAATATCGAGTTA
>NW_025932120.1:0-1137 GCF_000764305.2 Hyalella azteca | reverse complement strand
TCGTGATGATGTTATAATTATTTAATATGATTTAAAATGTACGACTTTAATGTGTATTGTGAGTGTTAATATTAATGTTAGTATAAGAAACATAAAAATTAGTTATATTATGTTAGTATGAAAAATATAAGAATTAGTGATATGTTATGCATAATATTAGTGCTATGTAGCGAGATCCGCTACACACTCAATGTAGCAAGGATACGAAACTAAACGTTACTGGAGCTTGATTCCAGTCAAGGATGGTGGGAGCGACTGCATGCACACCACACAGTACGACGCCAGGTGCGTAACTGAGCTGCAGCTCAAGAAGACAAGCTATATTATATATAGTGCTCGGCGGCTAATTTCCCCGTATCTTAAAAGTTAAAGAACTTCGCCATCCCCCACCCTTTCGCGATCTGCCATGAACGCATAAATCAACGTACAGAGATGATTTTGGTACCGTTGTATGCCTCAGTAAAGCAGCTTTAAGATGAAAATAAAAACTGGAGCTTGTCATAATTGGCCGCTTTACGTCAGACGATCCCCTTTATGGTGCTCGGCTAGGTAATTTCCACCTTAACTTTACTGAAGGGGCCCGGACACCTCCCCCCTTACGGGATCTGTCGCGAACGCATAAATCAACGTACAGAGATGGTTCTGGTACCGTTGGATAGATCAGAATGTCAGTTTTAAGATGAGACTAAAGACCGGAAAAGCCAAAATCGAAAAACTTTGGCCAGACGCTCCCCTTAATTTAAAAATTATGTGCGATTATTCAGTATATCATAGTAATAAGACAAGTGGTATATTCGTATATTGATAAACAATTCATACATACGTATCCTCGCATTTATCACAAGGGTAAATTTATTCTGTGTGCCTGTCGAAAAAATAAACTCTACAATTTGAATAAAACAATAAAACTGAATGTTTTTGCATTACAAAATCATTCCAATTTTCCGCGAGAAAGTAATACTTCAGTTGTAGCCGAGTTTCGATTTGACCGTGAAAGTGAGAAGACGTGCTGTGTGTTATCCCAAAGCGCAAAGTGATATCTGCACTCTGCAGATCATTCTAGATATTCTAGATAATCTAGTCTTCTCAAAGTCAAATCTCTTTGAAAAATAATTAAAAATCCTAAAGCAGAAAATT
>NW_025932119.1:32145-196277 GCF_000764305.2 Hyalella azteca | reverse complement strand
CACGAGCTGGTCATGCCGCGTAAATGTAACATATTCCACAACTTGTACATCTGCAGAGGCTCCATTTCATGCCCCATAGAAGCGGTCTGGTAGAGACAAGGATTTGTCGGTCGAGTTTGGTAAGAGAAATCCATACTGTCCCGAGGCTTGACCCCGATCATTCTGGCTAAAATGCCCGTGATAAATACGTCCTCGAGGTGGAAGAGCGGCGTGTGCATCGCGGCTGCAAGAAGCGGAGTCAACACGTTGCCTGACAAAACGTAGGAGGTGCCTGATACGTAATTAGGATAATGATCACCTTGATACATGTACCGAGGTGAGAACCATTTGCTTGTGGGGTTCAGGATAGGCCGAACGTAGCAGAAAAGACATCCCAGGATGAGCTTTTCTGAAGTGTCTTTAGTAGTTAAAGTTCTTTGTAAATTTGGCACGTGTAGAAAGACGTCATCATCCACTTTAGCAACGTATTTGACGTCGGGACAATGATTCGTTATGTACTTGATCATGAAAAGGCTCTTCAGAGTCAAGTTTTGGTATGTATCAACGAAATCTTCGACTATGATATCCCCGTACACTTCTTGCTCGTTCATCAACGAAGCACTAACGCCCGACTCAGAATTTTCCCGACCCAAAATGAAGAAGAGTTTGCCTTTGAGGGTACGATTGAGTTCGGCAAAAGTAGAAAGCTGTACACGAGGCCCCAAACGGCCGCGCGTGCGATGCACTGAAGCTGTGGTGGCTGTCTTCGTTTCATCAGAAGCAGACTTTGCAGATATAGGCAAGTTGTCCTTCATATCATGTTCACCATCAAGAGAGAAAAGCTCTCGAGTCATGCCTTGAGACACGCCCCCAGCAGCCGAGACTTCGCTATTCGTCAGTAGCGGACTCGGATGGTCGAGGTAATCCTTCCTCACAACATAGATCGACTCTTCATCCTCGTTGTTAAGTGTATTCCATCCATCACTGAGTTGCATAAGTTTCCGGGTGGTCGTCGCACTATCCACTTGACGGATCCACTGACCGTAAGTATTTCTGATGGCTTTGCGCCGTTGGCTGTTGCCAGGACTGCTTGGCACCACCACCACCAGAAACTCGTCTCCTGAGCATCGCTCGCGGGGCGTCAACAGCAACGTTTGCTTTGCTGTAGACACGTAAGCTGACACGTTGCGGTCACTGGTGGTGGTCCACGGGAAGAAACCTGCAAAATTTACATATTTGATGAAGATGCTCATAAAATATACAGGGTGCATCATGCTCGAAACAAACGAAATTCTCATGTAACAGGAAGTTTTTGGCGGTAATAAAGATGTAACAGGAGGTTTTTTGGCTTAGGGTTGTGCTGTACTAAGGCATTATTAGAGCCACAAGAAAGAACCTACTAACTGGGAGGCTCAATAGAGACGCTGCTCAGACGATGTCCCGCCATGTACAGGATAATGCAGACGACCACAGCCACGAGCAGCAGCGGCCGACTTGACCGCAGCCTGCCAAGCATCGCCTGCACAAAACAAAAGCGCTGTCACCAATTCATCTTAAATTGGCTTTAGCACACCATCAAAATTCAAAACTTTGCTTCCATGCTCAAGTCATTTTGCAATGAGTGGAATCACACAAGTCATCAAGAAGTTGGACATAGGAATAAAAATGTAGGAATAAAACTTTTAACATAGCAATATATAGACATAGGAATAATCCACAAACATAGGAATAAAACTTTTGTACCTGGCAAATAGTTGCATTCCGGTTGTGAAGTGGTAGAGCAAGACATGACAAATGGAAAAAAATGCACTAATGAGCTGATGGTTCCGAAGTTAATTTTTATTACTCTGCCCATTACAATTTCTTTCAATGGATAAAAAATAAAATCTTAGCGCTTTCCAATGAAGAAATGGCAGAACGGGGTAGGACTGAAAGGCGTGTGACGCTCTCTAATGAAGGAATGGCAGAGTGGTTTTTATCCTAAAATAATTCTTAGTGTTTCATCCTAAAGATCTACCTACTAGAAACATACAATTTTTACAAAGTATGAAAGGATAGCCACAATACAAGCAAGAAAGAAAATGGGCATGGACCTGAAGCAATTAAAAATTACACAAAAGGAGCCTATTGTCCCAGGTTCATGGAATCTGTCGTGGCTCAGCAGAACAGATCTGTGGAACAAGTGACTGTTGAAATACAAATTGCAGCACATAAGAGGCACTATTGTGCATGCGGCAATTTCAAACCACCAATGTTGGCAAGACATAACTTGCATTATAGTAATGAAGAGCAATGGGAATTGAAACTAGTCAAGTTTTTATATCTTTGGATTAAATATTTCAAAATCAATATTTTGCCAGTAACAAGCAAACTAATTGGTACTATAAGAAAAGCATTGGAGTCAGCAGCATACATTTGTCAAGGTGGGTTAACAGGACTGGTCACCTCAAGCTAAAATCATGAACAATAATTGCAGGCAGTCAAACGTTTTACAAACCTTCCTGAAGGCCATGGCATACGTCACAAGGTTGCCGCTGTTCAACAAAAATTATGCATTAAATAATGTTCAGCTTTTTACCAAACCTTCCGTGAGTTACTTGTACAGTCATTAACAATCAATTCAACTCATCATCACAAGTTAGTTTAGCTTTCATAATATACAACTAAGCAGAAGTGCATGTAATTTTACAGCACAATAAAAATACATTGTTGGTTTTGATAAACATTTTTTCCAATTTCTGATTTCCAATTCACCACAGAATAATTGATGAAAAATAACTTAATCAGAAATAAGATTATTCAAGGATTAAAAATAATATCAATCCATACTGATGTCTACAAAAATGTAGAAAAATTACTTCAATCATTTTCACCAACTAATAAAAAATCATCAAAGACTGATACCCAAATTTTGTAATCAAAATTGCTATAACATTAAATGTTTTTAAGAATAGTTTTTTGGTTCCTCATGGATAAAATTAATACAAAATGATGTAAAAAAATATACAACAGTTGACCATGGCTCTTACTAAACTAAATAAACTATATAATAAAACTTACTAAATAAACTATGTACCCCAAAAGTGGATACAAACATCTCATTGGGATAGTCTGAATCAAAATGCAAAAAAAAAAAAAAAACTCACCAAGAAATTGGTTTCAACAGGGCTGTCCAATGACTGAATTTTGCCACCAAATGAAGGAGGTGCAGAACAGTGAAGCTCCTTATATGGAACAGCAGTCCTTGCCTGGAACTTCTTACTTAACATAGCCTCAAATACGATGAACAGTTAATGACATTCAGCTTCTTGTATAGAATTATCTAAATTATTTGGGCAACCACTTTAGTTGGAAATTTTCTAGCAAACTCATTTTCAGTGGTTTAAGTTAGTTACCGGTACCTGAAAATTTTGAAGAAGAATTAAAAGGCATGCTTATTTATTATTTACCAATTAAAAAAGAACATACTTCCATACCTAAAACCCAATTCTGGTCAACTGAGGCACTGATTTTGATGGCTGGAAACAATTTCAAGCAAGACACATTGGGAATGTAGCCATGGACCAAAAATCTGACAGTTAAACAAGCCCTGGCATCTACGCCTACCCTCATAATGCAATAACCATACTCGGCCACAGAGGCAAGAAGCACTAGGTAACTGACTTATCTCACCACTCCAACTCTAAGTAAGCATGGCCCAAGTCAGCACTGGTCTTAATCCATTAAATTAAATTCAACCAAGGCTCTCTTTTAATATGCTTGTTTAGCCAGAGACTTTCTTACAGTTAGTTAACAAACCTTATTGCTAGATTAGTCTTGTGACCAAGTCGAATAAGAGCCTTAATCATTATTATTATTTAGCCAATGTAACCCTTGTTTCTTGTCCTATTGCTAATGTCTAGGTTTCTTTAACTCACTTGGAGACATACGGTAGTGAGTGTCCTGACAGTTCTTGCCTCTCTTGAGGTTCCTGGTTCCTGCTACCCAGTATGGTTTCACCTGTGGTCAGTAACCTTCTGTGGAACCTTTCTACCAGACCGGTGAGTACCTGGGGTGTTGTTGTGAGGGGGAGTGCTTGGGTGTGCCTGTGGTGTCTATGAGAGTGATGCAACTACACCGCATTAGTGCTATACATCAGGGTGATCCATGGACCAGGTAAAGAGTGTGCTCTTACTGTGCTAGTCTACTGTTGAGGAATCACTGCCATTTCTTATTGTGCTCTCCTTTCCAGGACCTTTATTAGTCTCTGTGCCAACCAAGACTTCTAGGCTATTGCTTATCTTACTGTAATTTTGACTCCCTTATGTCACAGGTTAGGATGTTCTGTTTAAAGTTATTGTTTACCGCAAAGTCGGATCATATTGTAAAATTCGGCTCTTGGATGGAATACTGCAGTCACCCCTGAGGGATTTTCCTCTGGAGGGTGGTTGCCTAGCTTATCCTGTGAAGGATATTTGGTGCCCTAGGGATTATCCTGTACCAATGGCTCTTGACTTTGTTCTTAACTTAAGTATAGTGTTGTTTGGGAATGACCTATGTTTCATTGTCCTAAATTTGTTCTCAGGGTTGGAGGTAGGCTCAGCTAGGTATTGTATCTAAGGGTGATTGAGCTAACCTTCGCATAGCTTTTGTGAACCCCTGTTGACTGGACCGCAACAATGGGACCACTAAATGATCCTGTTTTATCACACAAGTGGTCCTGTCTTACACCACAAATGGTCCTCTATTACTCTACATTTTATCAAAAATAGTTTTTAAATGAATATATTATTGTGTAGTACCGGTACATGGAGTATTGGTCAAAATTTTTATCTTTTGCTCAAACTTTATTATAACTTGTTAGCTTTTTTAATTAGAGAAATTTAGTGCACTATTTTAAATTGCATCAAAGGGATATAGAAAATAGGGATGTCTATTCCCATTAGTGAGCTGCAGAACCATGTGCAAAATTGGCTGGGGGAAAAATCACTATGTGAAACATGAAAAATAATTATGATCACAACTCTGTGAGAGGGCATGAGCTATGTTTCAAGAAGTAGGTACACCACAAATGCAGTTAGCAAGAAAACAAATGACATCTGACATTTTTTATTACTGACATCTGACACTGTATTTTTATTACCAATTTGATAAATTTTTCAGACAATGACACTAATGGAATATACATGAAGCATTTAGCAGTGCTCTACAATGAACCAAAGTCAATCCACTATTACTTTGCTTAACAAAGTTTTCTTGTGACAAAAACTTCAATGTGACTGATATTAGAGTTGACTTCCCGCAACATAAAACTATAACAAGTGGTTGTTTAATCAAATAATGTGTTTCTAGATGGATAATATTGAATATCAGATTTGTACTTTTATTAAAAACCTTGTAACATATGAATTACCAGTTGGTCCTTTCTTACCCCAGCCTGGTCCCATCTTACCCCAAATGGGGTAAGATGGGACCGGCTCACTTTTTTTAATCTGTACAGAAAACTATGTTAGATGTAAAACATCTGAGTAGTAGCTTAGAAGCCCATTGCATAACTACACCTTGTGATAGGTTAAGAGTTTTTTAGTTATTAATGGTATAGATGCTACAGGCTTGTTAGTGATTTCGGTCCTGTCTTACCCCATCTGACATCTATACAACATGAACATCGAGACGCATATCATTTGATGCGTAAGGACCATATCCATCGATTGGTCCTTGCTTTTTTTCGAAATTCTAATTATTGTGGGTGTGGTGGGCATTTTTTGAGAAAATTGTGATTTCCCCCCAACCCTTTCAAATTTCCCTCCCTTTTTCAAAATATTTTCAAAACTATAATGAAATTGAAAAAAAGCTACAACAAATCTCTAGATCTTTTAATTGTAAATCGAACGGTATATCTCTCATTGCTGTAGCTTAAAAACTCTTGGAGGAGATAGTTTTGCAGTGACAATAAGTGTGAATGTTCAGCAGAGCGCGCAGAGTCCCAAGCGCCTTGAAATAGGCATTCAAGGCGGCATGGATACAAGACTAGACGTTACTGGAACTGAAATTCAGTCAATGATGGTGGGAATGACTGCATGAGCACCATCCCACACGACTGCAGCGGGGAACTAAAGATCAGCGTCTTCAGGTTGTCCAACATCCATTTATGTGCCTAGCCGGTAATTTTTGCCTATCTTAAAAGTGAAAGAACTCCCCCACCCCCACACTCAGGATGATGCATGTTTTTGCGGAATTTTCCCCCGCATAATGAGTTTTTCAAAACCATAGGTTCGTGCAATTGGCACAATGTAATCAAAATTGTTTCTCTTTGCGCAATCCCGGCCATCAATTCTACGCCATGCAGGAGCAGTTTGTGGAGGAACAGACGTAATACTCAGTACAGTAGTATGCCTTTAATTATCCTTCAATAACATGATTTTTCTTGATATGGAAATTTGGTGAATGAGGAATCTAGAACTTTATTTTAGAAGAAACTTTCTCCAAAGTCATATGGCAACACTGAACACCATCTGTTTACATTGCGCATGTTCAATAGCCGCAGTTTACGATTACCGTACGTTTGGTATCCGACAAGCGGAAGAGTCAGAAGTAACCCAGACATGTCTTACATTTTATTATTGTTGGTTCGACTCGCGTAGTTGATACTATGTAAATTCTGCTAATAAAGTTTTCATGCTGACACTTGTCTACCACTTTTTTTCTAAGCAAAATTTTTTAATACGGCATATATTTTTACTACAGACCTTAGCAGAACTAACTTTTCAAAATATCGTTTTCACCATTTTTTTCAGTAATTTTTCAAAGCTAGTAAATGTAGTATTTTCGAACTTCCTTTATACTACAAAGATAGGAAAAATGTTGACATTTACGCCACTATATTTAGTTTTGCAATATTCCAATTAGTTTTGCTACTAAAACAGTTTTACGCAGTGTTGGAGGACTGTCCCGAGTTACCCCGCCCGTCCCAAGTAGCCCCGGTTGACGGTATGTGATACAAAATATGAATATATATATTTGCAAGATAAGATAAAGATAAATGCAAGAGAAATTAGATAAGATAAGATGCAAGATAAATTATGGTTTCCAAATCTGGGTGCGTGTTATGTTATGGATACTTAAAATGTTAGTATGTCATGTATACTTTGAATGTGCAAAAATTATAACTATCATATAAAAATTGTTACGTAGGTCATCATAGCACGAATCGCAATAGAGTATCAAGATTGCAGTTCTGCCACCACCCTTCATTGAATTATCCCACTTTTTTCTCAAATTCAATAATCTCTCTTCCAGCAAAGCTTGTGAAATTCATTAGCTGCATAAAATACTCTCTGCCGTGGTGTTTGAGTTCCGGTTGACATGACATCCGTTTGCTTGTTTGACGCTAATAGAAAGGTTGCTTCAGATAAATTAATCATTGCCATTCCCATGTTTAACCCTCAATTTAATGTAGCTAACGATATTGAATGGCATTATTCATACAAATCTGTATCTATTAAACTTTTACATTTTAAGATCTGATGGAAGCAGCAAGCGTCCCTAACAATTCAAGGATGTATGGTATATAAAAACATTAATGATCTAGAAGCGGGCTTCACAAAAAAAAAAAACATTTCAACATGACTATAATTAAATAAAGATCATTACTTGAATTTTAATAAACATGAAGTCTCCCTATTAAAAAGTTATATTTAGTTGGTCATCAAAGTTTATACGGTACCTACATTTACTGCCTTGAAAATTCCTGAAAAAAATGATGAAAAACAATATGTTGAAAAGTTACTTCTGCTAAGGTCTGTAGTAAAAAAAATATTTGTTGTATTAAAAAATTTTACTTACATAAAAGTTGCACCCAGGTGTTGGCTTGACAACTTTATTTGCAGAATTTACATACCTCAATCCAAAAAAAATGGCAGCCATTTCCACACGGCGGGGCTACTCAGGACACCCCCCGGGGCTATTTGGGACACCCCAAAAACATATTTGCAGTAGAACCTCAGTAAGCAAAGGCTCCAGTTAAGAAAAAAATTGATTAAAAACAAAAAATATTGATTACATTTACCTTGCTCGGCAAAAAAAATTTCACTCATCGAAAAATTAGTGCATCATCGGTCATCACAAAATTGTGCATAGAATGTCATATATAGAATTGTGCACCAGGCATCATAGAATGAAGAGTAACTGACCTTAACTATGATTTATTTCTGCAAAACATATGATGGTTTTCACTAAAATATTCCTTTCTGTTTCAGGTATGTTTTTCATGATCTTTTTTTTATAGTAAATTCACTTAACCTAATTAAAATGGTGTGAAATTACAAGCCATCCTGTAAGCTTACAGATACAGAAAAAATGCTATAAGGCTACTGATATGAAGCTTGCAGTGGACATGGTTGTTGTAAATGCTCAATGGCATGTTCATGGATACAGTAATATTGCATCAATAATATGGTAATCCATGTATATGGTAATATCATATCAATAAAGTAAAAACGAGTAAAAATCACAGAAAATGTCATTTATTCTACCTCTACATCATCTACAATGAAAGAGGAGGACTTCAGAGTACTGTTAGTAATGGATGAGTACACTCTGCATGCTTCAAATATTTTAAAATGAAGTTTTATTCCAAGTGTAGTTCGACGAGTAGCCCCATCAAATGGGGCTACTCAGGACACTCTTCTTTTTTGCTTCTGGCACCTTACGAATAGCATGTGGAATTTTTTTTAAGATGCCATTCGATAGCCCTTGCAAAGAGCTATAAAATGACTCCAAACTTGTTCATGAAATGTTTCATGGTAAGAAGTTATTAACAAAAAACGCTCAAAACCATCCCGAGTAGCCCTGGTTGACGGTAGGTTTTCAAGCCCAAAGCGTCGCCAACCATTTTCAAGATGCGTCGCCAGGTAATTTTTAATGAAAAGCCATTTACGCTGAGTAATGAAAAACCATTTACAAGCCACAAACTTATTTACAAGGTTGCATGCATGTGTTACCCCAAATAACTAATTTTACCCTAAAAACAGACCAATTGTACAGCAAGTGTCAACTGAACATGTGATAATGCAGTCTGACTGCTCTAATGTGACCACAACTAGCTACACAATTGAAAAAACGTTGTTCACATTTTTTGGCGGGAACTCATTGCAGCTGATTTCCGGACAAGCTTCACTGCATCCTGATATATCCAAAGTACCGGAAACCTTACTTTTTTCTAAATAGTTGGCTGAAGACTAACAAATATATTATATGCAAGAAATTCAATCTAAATGTGTCGGCAAGATCTTCTGAAGGCAAAAATTTTGCTACTGAAGCGTCGCCAAAGATCTTGCAATATTCATCCACTCTCTGCACAGTGGCGCCCTGCGCCATACTATGCTGGTAAAAAAAATTCAACATGCGCCATACCATGCAGTAAAGCTTGTCCGAAAATCAGTTGCGATGAGTTCCCGCCAAAAAAATGTAAACAAAATGTAGTTGCGGTCACATTAGAGTGGTCAGACTGCGTCATCACATGTTCAGTTGACACTTGCCGTACAATCGGACTGTTTTTAGGGTAAAATTGGGTATTCGGTGTAACACGTGCATGCAACCTTGTAAATAAGTTTGTGGCTTGTAAATAGTTTTTCATTACTCAGCGTAAATGGCTTTTCATTAAAAATTACCCGGCGATGCATCTTGAAAATGGTCGGCAACGCTTTGGGCTTAAAAACCCATATATTGGCGATGCTGCTTCCACCTTCTGCACCCTGGGCGCCATACTCCAACAAGGCTAAAATAGTTTAAATATGGATGCGTGATAATGCTATCAGTCTATCACACACCATATGTATAACCGCATTGTGCTGCGGTTGGATATGAAGATTCTTTCATAGATCACAATTCAATCAAACATTAATCACTGAACTAAAGAAGGCGACATCACTTGAGATGTGCCATCTGTGCCCTCTAATGATTGGCTGGTTGCCGCAAGTAGGGTACCATGAAATGGGGTAACTTAGACCACTTTTTTTTATAAATGATGCAATTTCCTTACTAGCTAAATTAAACTGGAATTGAAATATGCAAAATACAGGTCTATACTCTAGCTTCACTCACCATAAATTGCTGGCTCCTGCCTCTCATAGTTTTTATGTAATTTCAAAAAAAGTGATGGTCTTTGTTACCCCAGCTCTTGGGGTAACTTGGGGGTGGTAAAATCAATAATATTTCTTGGTAAAATAACTCCAGGTTTTGGTGCATTGTAGTAGAACTCTTCTAGTTACATATGCAAATGACAAACTTGAGGAAAGTGTCATAGTTTGCAAATGGGGGGCACCGCCCCATAATGAGGGAAATGTGACTACCTAATGGCAGCCCTGATGGGGTAATATTGACTGTCACATTTTTAATTTTTTAACCTATTAGATATGCAAACTTTTTAAATCTTTCTATTGTGTTATGTAGCCTCAGTATTAGGCCCTTAATGCTCATTGACAAAATTTTTCTATGTCAAATAGTTTTTGAGTTTTGGGGGTTTTTGTTGAAAAAAACGAAAAGTGGTCTAAGTTACCCCGCCGGTCTAAGTTACCCCATTTTACGGTACGAACCTGTATGTCAACGTCAGGACTACTTTCCTGACATCCTCCCGGCTGGCAAAATAGACATGATCAATACCTAATAACAATGCGCGTAAATGGACTATACAAATTAGGTAAATACGGAATAATTACAGAGCATAATTAAACTACCGTCAACCAGGGCTACCAATTTCGAACGTTTTTCATTTGTAACTTCTTATCATGAAACATTTCATAAACAAGTTTAGGCTCATTTTATAGATCTTTGCGAGGGCTATCAAATGGCATCTTCAAAAAAATTCCATATGCTATTCGTAAGGTGCCAGAAGCAAAAAAAAATAGTGTCCCGAGTAGCACCGTCGAACTACTTGGGACACTTGGAATAAAACCTAATTTTAAAACATTTGAAGCATGCAGAGTGTACTCATCCATTACTAACAGTACTCTGAAGTTCTCCTCTTTTATTGTAGATGATGTAGAGGTAGAATAAATGACATTTTCTGTGATTTTTACTTCTTTTTCCTTTATTGATATGATAATACCATATACATTAATTACCGTATTATTGATGCGATATTACCGTATCCATGAACAGGCCATTGAGCATTTCAACTACCTTGTCCACTACAAGCTTCATATCAGCAGCCTTACAGCATTTTTTCTGTATCTGTAAGGTTAGGGGACGGCTTGTAATTTCACACCATTTGAATTGGGTTAAGTGAATTTATTAGTAAAAAATATAACTCAGTACTCACTGCAGTGAGTGACAGAGAGCGCATTTTCTCATTAACAAAAACTTGAGGTCATGGATGGACAGACAGACAGACGGACATGGCGAGCACAATAGTGCATTTTTTCCATAAATGAGAAATGCGCTAAAAATATTGTGAAAAACATACCTGAAACAGAAAGGAATGTTTTAGTGACAACCATCATATATTTTGGAGAAATGAATCATAGTTTAGGTCAATTACTTTTCATTCTATGATGCCTGGTGCGCAATTCTATATATGACATTCTATGCACAATTTTGTGATGACCGATGATGCACTAATTTTTGGATGAGTGACATTTTTTTGCTGAGCGAGGTAAATGTAATCAATATTCTTTGTTTTTAATAAACTTTTTTCTTAACTGGAGCCTTTGCTAACCAAGGTTTTACTGTAAATGTGTTTTTGGGGTGTCCCGAAAGCCCGGGGGGTGTCCCAAGTAGCCCCGCCGTGCAGAAATGGCATGGCTGCCATTTTTTTTTTTGGATTGAGGTACCCGGTACCGTAAAATGGGGTAACTTAGACCACTTTTTTTTTTAAATGATGCCATTTTTTTACTAGCTAAATTAAACTTGAATTGAAACATGCAAAATACATGTCTATACTCTAGCTTCACTCACCATAAATTGCTGGCTTCTGCCTCTCATAGTCTTTATGTAATTTAAAAAAAAGTGGTGGTCTTTATTACCCCAGCTCTTGGGGTAACTTAGACCAGGTGGTAAAATCAATTATATTTTTTGGTAAAATAACTCCAGGTTTTGGTGCATTGTAGTAGAACTCTTCTAGTTATATATGCAAATGACAAACTTGAGGAAAGTGTCATAGTTTGCAAATGGGGGGCGCCACCCCATAATGAGGGAAATGTGACTACCTAATGGCAGCCCTGATGGGGTAATATTGACTGGCTTGGATTAGAGTCTGCAACATAAAGAAAAAACATAAATAGGCTGTCAAACATAAAATATGTTATATATGGTAATTTTATATTAACTTCCAAGCCGGTCTATGTTACCCCGTCAGGGCTGACATTAGGTGGTCTAAGTTAACCCATTTGGGGGCGGCGCCCCCCATTTTCAAACTATGACACTTTCCTAAAATTTGTCATTTGCATATGTAACTAGAAGAGTTCTACTACAATGTATCAAAACCTGGAGTTATTTAAGCAAAAAATAAAATTGGAGGGGGTACTCTGACAGGCTTTAAATAATAGCTTTTTTTTTGTGGGTCACATTTTTAATTTTTTAACCTATTAGATAGGCAAACTTTTAAATCTTTCTATTGTGTTATGTAGCCTCAGTATTAGGCCTTTAATGCCCATTGACAAAATTTTTCTATGTCAAATAGTTTTTGAGTTGTGGGGGTTTTTGTTAAAAAAACGAAAAGTGGTCTAAGTTACCCCGCCGGTCTAAGTTACCCCATTTTACGGTAGTATTCATTGACTTCCTTTCTACTACATAGATAGGAAAAATGTTGAAATTTACGCCACTATATTTAGTTTTGCAATATTCCAATTAGTTTTGCTACTAAAAGTTTTATGCCATGTCAGACAGTCAGAGGACTGTCCCAAGTTACCCCGCCACCACCAGTCCCGAGTAGCCCCGGTTTACGGTACCTATATATTGGCGATGCTGCTTCCACCCTCTGCACCCTGGGCACCACTGTGCAGTGTGTCAGCAGCAAAATTTATGCCTTCAGAAGATCTTGCCGACATATTTAGATTGAAATTCTTTCATTGAATATATTTGTCAGTCTTCGGCCAACTATTTAAAAAAAAGTAAGGTTTCCGATATGTTGGATGGATCAGGATGCAGTGAAGCTTGTCCAGAAATCAGTTGCGATGAGTTCCCGCCAAAAAAAATGTAAACATCAAGCTTACGATTACGTAGTTGCAGTCAAATTAGAGTGGTCAGACTGCAGTATCACATGTTCAGTTGACACTTGCTGTACAATCGAACTGTTTTTAGGGTAAAATTAGTTATTTGGGGTAACATGTGCATGCAACCTTGTAAATAAGTTCATGGCTTGTAAATAGTTTTTCATTACTCAGCGTAAATGGCATTTCATTAAAAAATACCCGGCGATGCATCTTAAAATTACCCGGCGACGCTTAGGGCTTAAAAACCCATATATTGCCAATAATATTGGTGGCGCTGCATCCACCCTCTGCGCTCTGGCCTGGGCAGGGCGCAGGTTTGTTAAAAGACAATTTAAATTCCCATGCACCTGGCAGTGCTGGCACATCTTCCTGAGTCCTGAGTCCTGACCATGGCAGGCGGCATAGCATAGTGGAAGTCTATGAAGAGAGGTACTTATGTCGGTCCACCGCCGTGCAGCGTCCGCAGTCTTAACCCTTCGCAAGGCCCCATGCTCTTGGCCCTTGGGCCCCTGTTGCAAGTTGCAATGGTCTAAACTCAACAGTTCGACTCCCATGGTCTCATCACAACTCCCTTTAGAAATACGTAAAGTTTTGAAATTGATATGAATATATCAATAAATATTTGAACTGGGAAATTCCTTAGTTACTTACGTTGGTTCCAGAATGATATCAATGACGTAAAAAATGACAATGACAATTATGACATTGGTTAAGAAGCTTCAGCCATGATCTCAGCTCTGCTCAGTCCTTTTACCTCGTAATTAATTATGTTAGAATTTTGATGTTCAAATGTTTATACGACTGGCAAGTGTCAATATCACAATCAAAATTATTTCACCATCAGAAATATGTTATAATATCACAATCGAAAATATTATTCACAAATAACCATCGATTTCAAGCGAAAACTGTTCCCATCTGTCAGGCTTTGTTTACATATGCCTGCGGTGATGTCACACATAAGAACACGTGGTACACCAAGAACATCAACATAAAGAAATGCATTATTTCGGTGTACCACAAATAAATAAATGTAAATAATTAGCAATGGAAAATGTGTTGCTGCAACATTTTGAGAGACTGTGCCTAAGCAGAATAATATATTATTATTATCATAGTAAATATACTAAGTAATAAAGTAGTTCCTTGAATGGCCACTGCTGGCGCTAGGATCTGGATGTGTGCTGTTAAAGAATAGGATCTCTGTCGACAAGCAAACCTGTATTTCCACCGTGCCCAGCTCTGTATTAGGGTGAAATTTGGTGTCTTAAGTATACAAGTGTTGACCAGCTTATTTGTATCTTTCCCTTGTTAAATCGCACTGCCAGTAGTAGTAGAGAACTTTCTATGCGCCTCTTCGACCACTCGGATAACGTAAAATCCAATACAACCAACCTGACAGTTTAAAATGTTTTAATGAAAAGAAAACTCTGCCGAGGACAAATTAAAAAAAATTGATAGTTTGCCGTGAGTTTTAAAGCGGACAGTTCAAGAAATAGCGTGGGCAAATATCGTACAACGATTATATGCAAATAGAACTAAAAGGACGACATACATCATCATCACAGTTTTGGAACAGTAAAACAAAATTTCTTTAATCAAGAAAAAAATTCTCTAATCATGGCTAAATACATTTTAATTTAGAAATTAACGTCAATCGAAAATTTGAAATTAGGCTACTGCTGTTCAGGGCTATGTTGGTTCTTGCGAACCGATTGTTGCATCCAGTCGCTTATATTGAAAATAAAATGATTCAAGCAAGTATTTCTTGCATCAGACTCAGAGATAATTCAAAGTTTGTTAATGTTAACAGCATTATAATCCATGCAGAAACATACATTTTTTATAGATATTAAAAATTTAGGCTCTATGACTTGTATACTATGTCTATAGGATTTTAAATCAATGCATGCATTCAAATTCAAATTAGGCCCACCCACGCCCCATGGCCAGTGTAGCTGTCAGCTCACCTTTCTTCAGAAGTGTGAAAGCTTTTGCCGGTGAAGGTGTGTTTTACGATCGGTCCGTAAAGAAGCGTTGATTGGTTCAAAATGTGAAAATGACATAAGACCAGGTTCTTTTGAACATAGTGGCAAACCAGAGCTTTTTTAGAATCAGTTCATTTTTAATTTCCTCATTTACTCAAGATTTGAACCAATTTCTTAAGTATGATAATGCTGGTATCCATGATACTTTACTACTCTACTTATAGGACTCAAAAGTGAACTTGAGGGAGAGTCTAAAAAACTCTCTGCTTTGTCACTATGCTTTTGAATAACCTATAGAATTGCACCATGGCAGGTGGCAGCCACCCGGCCCACCCCTAACCCTTTCGCAAACTGTCGTCATTAGTCAGGGCATAAATCAACGTACAGAGTAACAGAGATGAATTTGGTACCCTTGGATAGGTCAGAATGTCAGCTTTAAGGTGAGATTAAAATGCGGAAAAGCAAAATTTTCAATTTTTGTCCCAGAAATTTGGGCAGTAGGTAAAGACCATATATTTGTCCTTTGACTTTTGAGAGAACACATATTATTAAAAACTTTTGAATTGCTTTTTTTATTGGAATATTGGATGTACATGTACAAAACAAATGATGTTATGTTCAAATAAATTTTTTCATTTGCATATGTAACTAGAAGAGTTCTACTACAATGCACCAAAACCTGGAGTTACTTGGAGTTATTTTACCAAAAATATAATTGATTTTACCACACAGTCTAAGATACCCCCAGAGCTGGGGTAAAAAAGACCATCGATTTTTTTTAAATTACATCAAAACTATGAGAGGAAGGGGCCAGCAATTTATGGTGAGTGAAGCTAGAGTATAGATCTGTATTTTGCATGTTTCAATTTAAGTTTAACTTATCTAGTAAAAAAATGGCATCATTTTTTTAAAAAAAAGTGGTCTAAGTTACCCCAGTTTACAGTACCCACGATGTTGGAATAGGTATACCGTGTTTAACCTAATTGGAGTCAAACTGTTAAGGCAGAAAGTTAATCACTCTTCACTCATTCCAGCCTTCCAGGATGATTGTCCTGGATAATTTAGGTACTACTACTAGTGACCGTACTACTAGTACCTACCAGTAGCACACAGTATGACGGTCACTATGATCTATATCTGTTTCCAGTGGTTACTTACAGAAGTTACAGTGCAGCATACCATGCTATTAGTATTTACCAACTGGCAACTACCAAGATTGGCGCAGACAGCCTCAGACAGGCGCGGGTTTGATCCCAGCTCTGGGCAACAGTTTCTGGTCAGATCTGCAAGGAGGCCAGGTGGTTAAGCAGAGCAAAAATTACTGTGAATCTTCTGCGATGTTAAGACTTGGCGACAGGAAAACAGCCTACTAAATGCTGAAACTGCTATTATATTGCTTTTCCCGTTTCCGTAAGCATGAATGCATGATCAGTTTCATGGTCAGGCGCAGAATGCTTTCTTACCTGTTGTCTAGGAGAGAAGGGCTCCGAAGCGACGCTTTCATTGTCAGAAGAGCGGGAAGACCAGGATGAAATGCCTCTTTTTTCGACGCTTGCCGGTTTTCATTTCGCCAGTAACGGCCAGTTGTATGACTTGTATCACTAGCGGTGTGTAGCGAAGGTTCCAACTTCCAAACCGGATTAGTTCAAAGATAGATCTTTCGATTCTCAAAGGAAGGCACAGCCGCTAGATGTTTACTCGATCACCGTCCAAAACGAACTCCCTATAATGATTTACGTTCGATTTTGTTGATAGTCCGCAAGTGTGACACACATACTACCTAGCTGGCTAGCTCGGTGATTCTCAACCGCCAAATTTCAAGTAACCCGGAACGCGAATGTTCTAACTTCTATGTACGCGGATACTAAAAAATATTAATGCTAACGCTAATAACATAACATAGTGATGTCGGCGCTGAAAAGTAGGTTGATGTGGCCTGTCGCCGATTCTTTACTTTTCGTGACTTGTTAACAGAAATCTGAAATCGTGATCTTTTCTTAACTCGGGGGAAACTAATGCTGGGATTTCTTCCGGCACACTCCCAGCCCGAAAATTCAGGGGGCGCATGCCGGAGGCCAGCTTTGCCATAATTCACACTTAGTTCATATTCCTTTCCATAGGTAAGAACGCTAGAGTGCATAACGGCCTATGAAGTCAAGTGCTCAAAGCCACAGCGCCGGATGTCTACAGCCACAACTCAAGCTTGTCAAAGGTAAACATCGCCATACCACATCTGGCCAAACCTCTTCAGGCCTAACCTATACGAGCTGCAACCTTTCTTCACCCAAAAAAAAACTGAGAGGAAATAACTTAACCTCATTGGCTGCAAGAAGTTAGAGAGGCGGTCCAAGTGCTTTGGTAAAGCCAGTCATGGCCGCAATAAAGTTGTGAGCCGGGACAGCGTGAATAGGTTAGGCCGGAGTAGGTACAGCCAGATGGGGAACTGCCTGTTTATGAGCGAGCATGCTTAAGCAGTGACTGAAGACCTACGGCGCTATTATCTTTTGGCAGTGTGTTGCTTGTCTGGATTATGAAGTTCAAGCGTAGTCTGCGGCTTTTAGTTCTGAGGCTGAGTAAAGTTAATGCATGGTTTTTATTGCACCCACCGTTTCTGAAAAGTGAAACGGTGGGTGCAAGAAAATTGTGTGGAAGTGGTACGTACGGAATGACAGAAAAAGAGTGTGAATGTGACCAGACCAAACAATAGGAAAATGGTGCAAGTGGGACTGATAAATATCAAAGGCTTGGGTCTTGGAAAATATGAAGACCTGTGTAAAGAGTTGGAAGCACATCAGATGGATATAGTAGGAGTAACTGAAACTCAAATGAGAGAGAATGGATATCTGAGAAGCGAGAAGTGTGAGATGTTCTATAAGGGAAGGAAAAAGCAACAAACAAAGGGTGGGGGAGTTGGAGTTATTGTACGTATGGAGGCCGGGTATGACGTGGAGGAAATAAGTGTTGGTGAAAGCGAGACGTGCGAGGATGTACTTGCTGTAAAGGTCGAGTATGCAACAACTAAGAATGAAAGGATGCAAATGGTGATGATCGTATGTTACATGACTGTGGAGGGAGTAAGGTCTGAGCGTGAGAACAGGGAAAAGTATGCCTGTATAAAGAAAGTGCTTGATGAATACAGCCATGAGATGATAGTAGTTTTGGGGGACATGAATGGACATGTTGGTGTACTAGGAGAGCCTGTGAACAAAAATGGGGAGCTACTGAATGAGTTTGTGTTTGAAAATGTACTTGAAAACCTGAATGTTACAATGGCTGAGGGGAAGGTGACCTGGAGCAATAAAGAAAACTGTTCAGCAATCGATTATATTTTGGTGAATGCGAAGGCAAGAAGAAAAGTGATGTGCATGTGGGTGGATGAAGCTTTGGCGGAGGCTGTGAAGAAATTCTGGGAAGACATTGGTGGGATGAATGACTTATTTACGCCTGGTGAAAATGTTGTTTCATTAGAACGTAAAAATCTGAGTGGCATGGACGAGGAAATTACAAGTGAGGAAGTGAAACAAGTGGTGGAGCGATTGAAGAATAATAAGGCAGCTGGAATGGACGAGATACCGTATGAGATGTACAAGTATGGAGGTGAGAGTGCAATTGGCAGACTGACTGATCTATTCAATGTTGTTTGGACAAATGAGTGTGTACCTGAAGCGTGGAATGAAAGTCGTGTTACCTTGCTTCACAAGGGTGGCCACAAGAGCAAAAAGGAACTTAGGAACTACAGACCGATTGCTCTTGCTGCCATCAGTGGTAAGATTTTAAGTGCCGTTATGAATGAACGGATGCAAAGACGAATGAGGAACGAAAGAGTGCTTGGAGAAGGGCAAAATTGTTTTAGATACGACAGAAGAGCAGAAGATAATATATATGTTGTGAATGAACTGATAGGGAGAATGAAAAGAGATGGAAAGAGAGTGTACTTGGCTTTCCTAGACATAGAAAAGGCGTATGACCGGGTGGATAGAGAGCTTCTGTGTCAAATACTGGGAAAAATTGGAATGAGTGAAAAATGTGTGAGGCTTGTGAGAAGTATGTATGTGAATACTAGAGCAAAATATAGACTTGGGGATATAGAGACGGACTGGGTGAGGAGTAAGAGAGGCGTACAAGGCTGTATCCTGTCTCCGCTTCTCTTCAACCTCTACACAGAAGAGATGGCCACGAGGGTGAGGAGAATGGATGTTGGAGTGCGTGTAGGCGGCGAAAGGTTAAGAATGCTTCTGTATGCTGATGATGCTGTGATTATGAGTGAAAATAGCGAGGAACTGCAAAGTATGCTGGACTGTGTGACTGAGTATGGGAGGGACTCAAATGTGCGATTCAGTGCGGAGAAGAGCCAAGTACTTGTTGTGAATGGATCGGTTGAGGATATGAGCAGAGTGTGGATGTTGGGAGGGAATGAGATTGTTAGGACAAATGAGTATAAGTACTTAGGGATGTGTGTGGACCATGAAGGATGTCAGAGAACAAAGGCCGCGAATCTAAGTAAAGCGAACCAATGGTTAGGTATACTTGGAAGTGCAGCAAAAGTGAGAGCGAGTAAGAATGAAGTATTGAGAGAAGTGTGGAAGAGTGTAGCAGTGCCTAGCATTATGTATGGTTTGGATGTGATACCATATAGTGATGGCGAGCTAGATAAATTGTAACTGGTACAAAATAGAATGGCGAGATTGGCACTAGGAGCCCCCAGGTGGACTGCAGTAGAAGCCCTGAGAGGAGACATGGGTTGGAGTACCTTCAAGGAAAGAAGAATGAGAGCAGTTTTGAGGTATAAAGTGAGACTGGAGCGAATGGATGATGAACGTTGGGCTCGAAAGATGTATATGTGGAACATGAAGGTGAGCAAATGGGCACGCAGATGTCGGGCAGTGGTGCGTAAGTGTGGCATGCATGAAGCATGGTGCGCCAAAGGCCCGCTGGGCCAAAGGACAAATGGATGGTGACAGTACGGGGTGCAATTGGGATAGAGTGGGATGAAAAAGAGTGGAGAAGAGAAATAAATGAGCAAGTGAAAGACTATGGGCTGAAGGTATGGGAGCAAGGAATGGAGGGAAAGGACTCTCTAAGACTGTATCAGATGAAAGCGATGCCAAAATATGAATGTATGTATGATGGTAGTAGAGGTGGGGACCTTCTGTTTTGTGTTAGGGCAGGCGCGCTAGGTGTGAATGGACGTATATACAGGTGGAATGAAAGGAGAGAAGATAAATGTTTTATGTGTGATGGAGATGAGAAGGAAACTGTAGATCACTTGTTGATGGAATGTGGGGCGTATGAGAGAGAGCGTCAGTCTTTGATTGAGGTGATTCTGAATGAGAGAGGTGATACTAACGAGGTGGGGCATGAGAGAACAAGCGAAGAGTGGATGGCGATAATTACGGGTCTGTCTGAGGGAGCAACTGCGGCTATGTTTGAGAGTGTGAAGAGATATTTGGGAAACGTGTGGAGGATGAGGGAGAGGAGGAAGATGATAAGAGTGGGGTCTTGAGGAATGGAGGGTTGTGAGAGGGGAGGGTGGGAAGACATATATGACCGTGCCGAATTGTTTTAGCACGTTGTTTTACTTTTTGGGGATTGTCAAATTTTTATATTTTTTCTTAGGACAGCTGTGAATATGGTATATTTGAACTTTTTTGTTAACATAAGAGTGTGAACTTTTATTTCTTTTTGATGCTAGTAAAAGTTTTTTAGGCAGCGTGTATGGCCGATTTAAAGGTCGTGACCGTAGGTCACCACGCACCCCAATTCCAATGGTGAAGCTAGGCGTTGGCTCCAGGGCTTATTTAAGAGTAAAATTTGTAGCCTAAGGCTGCGCCCCCGAATTCAGTACGGTAGAGGGGGTATGCATGAGGGACATTCGCCGTTCATCAGTAGGACAAGCTCGGTCACAGGGCGAACAAATATTCTAAAGTTTACAGGGGGTGCCAACTGCCAACGCGGATAGTGACTATTCGTCGGCGCTGCGCTTCGTCTCCATCATCCGGCCAATCTGCCAGTGATTTTTCTTCGTCATTAAATTTCTCACCAGGACGACGTCTACAGATTTCAAGGAAGGCTTCTGATGCAGCCACTTTCTTCATGGCTGAAGATTTTGGAAGGCTGTGACCTTTGCGCCATCTGATTCAGAATTGATCAGCGAGATAATGGATTCTTCTCCAACATGTTTTTCCGTCGGCGAGAATGTCGCGTTCGGTGTAATCTTGACTCTGCACAAATATTTGTGTGCATGAATGATTCAGAATGAAAAGAAGCAAGAGTAACACATGAACACAGCATTGCTCGTGATAAATAGACATGACCTGAACCGTTATATAGTTAAAAATAATGCGCGTGACGATGTATGATGAATGCGAAATGTATTATCCAATTTCTGAGCGCCGTGTTCGAGAAACTAACTTTGTGTTCTTATGTTCAACATTAATCAAATCATGCATCAGGTCTCATCATAATAATCTAGGCAACAATCTGTTACAAAAAGAACCCCGGCCGATAACGCGTCCGACGAAAAAAATTTCTGATATTAAAAAATGCGAGGCAAGTGCACTATTTCGAACCGAATAAAGACTTAACGATAAATGTATTGATTTTGTTTGAAGAGATACTGGAAACTTCCGGACATACATATGGCTGCACGGGAGGACTGCAGACTAAACAGTTGACTCTGTTTTAATGGAATTTCAGAATGAGCATTAAAATGGAAAGCCAGGAAAATAATTGCAATAACTGGTCATAAAAATTTCCTGTCAGCGAATTGTACATGCAAATACCTCAAACTTAATACAGATGTTAAAAAGTATTTATGCAAAGGATGGTAATCGCACATGACGATCTCCATGGGGATATTCATTCGTACAAGAGCATAATCAGCTTACGATGATGTTGGGCAAATGCTAACAAATTCGCGTGCCGTCGTCGAGATGGACTCAGCACAGCTCGACTGTCAAACTGTTATAATTAATCACTTAATTTAAAATAGGTCCAAGCAATTCATCCCTCTGAGAAAATAGTTCGGAAACCCGAATGATAAATTTCAAGATAGAGAAATCTTTAAAAAGTATTGAGGTCCAGAAGAATGGAAACAGAGGGCTGATATTGAATTTCCACGGTGGAACAGGGCAGGAAAAATCAGTTAAATAAGAGTACAAAAAATATAACTCAGTACTCACTGCAGTGAGTGACAGAGAGCGCATTTTCTCGTCGACGAAAACGTGAAGTCACGGACGGACGAACGGACGGACGGACAGACGGACGGATATGGTTAGCACAATAGCGCATTTTTTCCATAATTGAGAAAATGCGCTAAAAGCGGGCCGCGACTAGAACAATTATATTTACAAGGTTTACATTTTCGGAAACAATTAAAAACGAGCAGCATCCGCCTATCGTGGAGATTGGTTAATATAAGAGCATTTAAATGCACGACAGCGATAACGTACGTCAAATAAGACCTTCATTTGTGGAACCTTCATTATAAAGTTTAATGTCATAACTGTAACATATACATAAGCTTGACGTCTCAACAATAACGCTCGTAATGATAACACATACATAAGCTTGCAAGTCGTAATGATAACACATACATAAGCTTGCAAGCCGTAATGATAACACATACATAAGCTTGCAAGCCGTAATGATAACACATACATAAGCTTGACATCGTAATTATGAAGCAGAGGCAGCTTCATGACGAAACTTCGAGATTCTTTCAAAAGAATAAATAAATTTTTGGACACATATTACTCAGATCTAACATAGAACTAAATCATAAAAAGATGTTCATAAATCTCACAGATTAAATCACAGAACATAAAACAGGCAGTAGAGAGATGTCTTTTTCAAGAAACCCGTTCCTTACGTAAATAAAATGAACGGCAGGTCTTTGAGACTAATTCTATCACAAACAATAGTGATGAAATTCATTCTCTAACGAATAAAATAGCTAAATGAACCAGTGATCTAGATACTAGAATACATGGCTAGGGTAAAAAAAATACAAAAACGAACTTCGCGTTTGGACACGAGCGCGTTATCTGATGCGGAACTAATATGTTATATATATATAATATAATAATAGTTTTATACTATTATTATAATATAATAATAGTTTGTCACATATAATATGAGACAAACGAACGGTAATTGGCACTCAATATGTCGCTCAGAACGGTGGTAATATCGTTTATATTTTCCTATTTCAGCCTTGCGACCTTTAGGCTTCGTATCATCCAACCAGAACAGCCATGAGCATTGCTTAAATTTAATCACTGCTGCACCATTCAGAGTAATTATGATTGAACATTCCATTAACCACATATCCCAACTAAACAAACTCAACATTACGGACACAATCACTTCATTATTTCCCACTGACAAAACGCAGACCCAGCATTTGTGACTAGACATACAGTAAGCTAAGGCTCAACAGGTAGAGATTATATGCATCCAAGTAAAAACAGTTGAACCACTGTAGAAACAAAGCAAATATACAGTAAAAGAGTACTATTCAGGTCTTAACTTCGTCTTAAAAGAGTACAAGATCAGGTCTTAACTTGGGTACCGTTTCCTGTCGCTCTTGTGCAGGAACAAAATCAATTAGAAAATTAACGATCACTATTGCCAAAGCTTCGTGAATTGAACCAGTCAAGAAAAGAAGACTTGATCACGAATAACAGGACCGGTAACTGACACGAGAATAATTTCCAGACCACGGAACTAAACAAAAGTGCTCTCTAACTCAAATTTTACGAAAAACATCTGGACAGCTGTGGAAAATTGACATTTTTACCATGCAGTCCAACGTCATAAAAAAACTTTTTAATGCTTCATTTAATGCGATTAAAAATACTAAAAATATTCTCGCAGGAAGCGTTTGACCATAAGAGTCTCATCCTTGGATTGGCGAGGTACCTAACTCAGCTTAATAGTCCACTAGAGAGGGCCACTAAAAGAAAATCTTATGAATAAACAAACTGGCATAGCAGCAGAAATGCGGGCGAGTGACCGAAAACAGCCTTACACAATCACTAATTTCAATACACAATATGATTTGAGATTCTTCGAACTATTACACATTATAGCATACATGAGATTCCAGTGATAATAACACGCCTGCATTGTGGTTATCTGTTAGCATCGCACTTGGATGGCGTGTAGCGGCGTATTTGCGCGGCGGTGAGAGGTTTACACGAGCTGGTCATGCCGCGTAAATGTAACATATTCCACAACTTGTACATCTGCAGAGGCTCCATTTCATGCCCCATAGAAGCGGTCTGGTAGAGACAAGGATTTGTCGGTCGAGTTTGGTAAGAGAAATCCATACTGTCCTGAGGCTTGACCCCGATCATTCTGGCTAAAATGCCCGTGATAAATACGTCCTCGAGGTGGAAGAGCGGCGTGTGGATCGCGGCTGCAAGAAGCGGAGTCAACACGTTGCCTGACAAAACGTAGGAGGTGCCTGATACGTAATTAGGATAATGATCACCTTGATACATGTACCGAGGTGAGAACCATTTGCTTGTGGGGTTCAGGATAGGCCGAACGTAGCAGAAAAGACATCCCAGGATGAGCTTTTCTGAAGTGTCTTTAGTAGTTAAAGTTCTTTGTAAATTTGGCACGTGTAGAAAGACGTCATCATCCACTTTAGCAACGTATTTGACGTCGGGACAATGATTCGTTATGTACTTGATCATGAAAAGGCTCTTCAGAGTCAAGTTTTGGTATGTATCAACGAAATCTTCGACAATGATATCCCCGTACACTTCTTGCTCGTTCATCAACGAAGCACTAACGCCCGACTCAGAATTTTCCCGACCCAAAATGAAGAAGAGTTTGCCTTTGAGGGTACGATTGAGTTCGGCAAAAGTAGAAAGCTGTACACGAGGCCCCAAACGGCCGCGCGTGCGATGCACTGAAGCTGTGGTGGCTGTCTTCGTTTCATCAGAAGCAGACTTTGCAGATATAGGCAAGTTGTCCTTCATATCATGTTCACCATCAAGAGAGAAAAGCTCTCGAGTCATGCCTTGAGACACGCCCCCAGCAGCCGAGACTTCGCTATTCGTCAGTAGCGGACTCGGATGGTCGAGGTAATCCTTCCTCACAACATAGATCGACTCTTCATCCTCGTTGTTAAGTGTATTCCATCCATCACTGAGTTGCATAAGTTTCCGGGTGGTCGTCGCACTATCCACTTGACGGATCCACTGACCGTAAGTATTTCTGATGGCTTTGCGCCGTTGGCTGTTGCCAGGACTGCTTGGCACCACCACCACCAGAAACTCGTCTCCTGAGCATCGCTCGCGGGGCGTCAACAGCAACGTTTGCTTTGCTGTAGACACGTAAGCTGACACGTTGCGGTCACTGGTGGTGGTCCACGGGAAGAAACCTGCAAAATTTACATATTTGATGAAGATGCTCATAAAATATACAGGGTGCATCATGCTCGAAACAAACGAAATTCTCATGTAACAGGAAGTTTTTGGCGGTAATAAAGATGTAACAGGAGGTTTTTTGGCTTAGGGTTGTGCTGTACTAAGGCATTATTAGAGCCACAAGAAAGAACCTACTAACTGGGAGGCTCAATAGAGACGCTGCTCAGACGATGTCCCGCCATGTACAGGATAATGCAGACGACCACAGCCACGAGCAGCAGCGGCCGACTTGACCGCAGCCTGCCAAGCATCGCCTGCACAAAACAAAAGCGCTGTCACCAATTCATCTTAAATTGGCTTTAGCACACCATCAAAATTTCAAACTTTGCTTCCATGCTTTAGTCATTTTGCAATGAGTGGAATCACACAAGTCATCAAGAAGTTGGACATAGGAATAAAAATGTAGGAATAAAACTTTTAACATAGCAATATATAGACATAGGAATAATCCACAAACATAGGAATAAAACTTTTGTACCTGGCAAATAGTTGCATTCCGGTTGTGAAGTGGTAGAGCAAGACATGACAAATGGAAAAAAATGCACTAATGAGCTGATGGTTCCGAAGTTAATTTTTATTACTCTGCCCATTACAATTTCTTTCAATGGATAAAAAATAAAATCTTAGCGCTTTCCAATGAAGAAATGGCAGAACGGGGTAGGACTGAAAGGCGTGTGACGCTCTCTAATGAAGGAATGGCAGAGTGGTTTTTATCCTAAAATAATTCTTAGTGTTTCATCCTAAAGATCTACCTACTAGAAACATACAATTTTTACAAAGTATGAAAGGATAGCCACAATACAAGCCAGAAAGAAAATAGGCATGGACCTGAAGCAATTAAAAATTACACAAAAGGAGCCTATTGTCCCAGGTTCATGGAATCTGTCGTGGCACAGCAGAACAGATCAGTGGAACAAGTGACTGTTGAAATACAAATTGCAGCACATAAGAGGCACTAGTGTGCATGCGGCAATTTCAAACCACCAATGTTGGCAAGACATAACTTGCATTATAGTAATGAAGAGCAATGGGAATTGAAACTAGTCAAGTTTTTATATCTTTGGATTAAATATTTCAAAATCAATATTTTGCCAGTAACAAGCAAACTAATTGGTACTATAAGAAAAGCATTGGAGTCAGCAGCATACATTTGTCAAGGTGGGTTAACAGGACTGGTCACCTCAAGCTAAAATCATGAACAATAATTGCAGGCAGTCAAACGTTTTACAAACCTTCCTGAAGGCCATGGCATACGTCACAAGGTTGCCGCTGTTCAACAAAAATTATGCATTAAATAATGTTCAGCTTTTTACCAAACCTTCCGTGAGTTACTTGTACAGTCATTAACAATCAATTCAACTCATCATCACAAGTTAGTTTAGCTTTCATAATATACAACTAAGCAGAAGTGCATGTAATTTTACAGCACAATAAAAATACATTGTTGGTTTTGATAAACATTTTTTCCAATTTCTGATTTCCAATTCACCACAGAATAATTGATGAAAAAAAACTTAATCAGAAATAAGATTATTCAAGGATTAAAAATAATATCAATCCATACTGATGTCTACAAAAATGTAGAAAAATTACTTCAATCATTTTCAACAACTAATAAGAAATCATCAAAGACTGATACCCAAATTTTGTAATCAAAATTGCTATAACATTAAATGTTTTTAAGAATAGTTTTTTTGTTCCTCATGGATAAAATTAATACAAAATGATGTAAAAAAATATACAACAGTTGACCATGGCTCTTACTAAACTAAATAAACTATATAATAAAACTTACTAAATAAACTATGTACCCCAAAAGTGGATACAAACATCTCATTGGGATAGTCTGAATCAAAATGCAAAAAAAAAAAAAAAACTCACCAAGAAATTGGTTTCACCAGGGCTGTCCAATGGCTGAATTTTGCCACCAAATGAAGGAGGTGCAGAACAGTGAAGCTCCTTATATGGAACAGCAGTCCTTGCCTGGAACTTCTTACTTAACATAGCCTCAAATACGATGAACAGTTAATGGCATTCAGCTTCTTGTATAGAATTAGGTATCTAAAATTAGTTGGGCAACCACTTTAGTTGGAAATTTTCTAGCAAACTCATTTTCAGTGGTTTAAGTTAGTTACCGGTACCTGAAAATTTTGAAGAAGAATTAAAAGGCATGCTTATTTATTATTTACCAATTAAAAAAGAACATACTTCAATAATATCCAATTCTGGTCAACTGAGGCACTGATTTTGATGGCTGGAAACAATTTCAAGCAAGACACATTGGGAATGTAGCCATGGACCAAAAATCTGACAGTTAAACAAGCCCTGGCACCTACGCCTACCCTCATAATGCAATAACCATACTCGGCCACAGAGGCAAGAAGCACTAGGTAACTGACTTATCTCACCACTCCAACTCTAAGTAAGCATGGCCCAAGTCAGCACTGGTCTTAATCCATTAAATTAAATTCAACCAAGGCTCTGTTTTAATATGCCTGTTTAGCCAGAGACTTTCTTACAGTTAGTTAACAAACCTTATTGCTAGATTAGTCTTGTGACCAAGTCGAATAAGAGCCTTAATCATTATTATTATTTAGCCAATGTAACCCTTGTTTCTTGTCCTATTGCTAATGTCTAGGTTTCTTTAACTCACTTGGAGACATACGGTAGTGAGTGTCCTGACAGTTCTTGCCTCTCTTGAGGTTCCTGGTTCCTGCTACCCAGTATGGTTTCACCTGTGGTCAGTAACCTTCTGTGGAACCTTTCTACCAGACCGGTGAGTACCTGGGGTGTTGTTGTGAGGGGGAGTGCTTGGGTGTGCCTGTGGTGTCTATGAGAGTGATGCAACTACACCGCATTAGTGCTATATACATCAGGGTGATCCATGGACCAGGTGAAGAGTGCTCTTACTGTGCTAGTCTACTGTTGAGGAATCACCACCATTTCTTATTGTGCTCTCCTTTCCAGGACCTTTATTAGTCTCTGTGCCAACCAAGACTTCTAGGCTATTGCGTATCTTACTGTAATTTTGACTCCCTTATGTCACAGGTTAGGATGTTCTGTTTAAAATTATTGTTTACCGCAAAGTTGGACCATATTGTAAAATTCGGCTCTTGAACGGAATACTGCAGTCACCCCTGAGGGATTTTCCTCTGGAGGGTGGTTGCCTAGCTTATCCTGTGAAGGATATTTGGTGCCCTTGGGATTATCCTGTATCAATGGCTCTTGACTTTGTTCTTAACTTAAGTATAGTGTTGTTTGGGAATGACCTATGTTTCATTGTCCTAAATTTGTTCTCAGGGTTGGAGGTAGGCTCAGCTAGGTATTGTATCTAAGGGTGATTGAGCTAACCTTCGCATAGCTTTTGTGAACCCCTGTTGACTGGACCGCAACAATGGGACCACTAAATGATCCTGTTTTATCACACAAGTGGTCCTGTCTTACACCACAAATGGTCCTCTATTACTCTACATTTTATCAAAAATAGTTTTTAAATGAATATATTATTGTGTAGTACCGGTACATGGAGTATTGGTCAAAATTTTTATCTTTTGCTCAAACTTTATTATAACTTGTTAGCTTTTTTAATTAGAGAAATTTAGTGCACTATTTTAAATTGCATCAAAGGGATATAGAAAATAGGGATGTCTATTCCCATTAGTGAGCTGCAGAACCATGTGCAAAATTGGCTGGGGGAAAAATCACTATGTGAAACATGAAAAATAATTATGATCACAACTCTGTGAGAGGGCATGAGCTATGTTTCAAGAAGTAGGTACACCACAAATGCAGTTAGCAAGAAAACAAATGACATCTGACATTTTTTATTACTGACATCTGACACTGTATTTTTATTACCAATTTGATAAATTTTTCAGACAATGACACTAATGGAATATACATGAAGCATTTAGCAGTGCTCTACAATGAACCAAAGTCAATCCACTATTACTTTGCTTAACAAAGTTTTCTTGTGACAAAAACTTCAATGTGACTGATATTAGAGTTGACTTCCCACAACGTAAAACAGTAACAACTTAACAAGTAATTGTTTAATCAAATAATGTGTTTCTAGATGGATAATATTGAATATCAGATTTGTACTTTTATTAAAAACCTTGTAACATATGAATTACCAGTTGGTCCTTTCTTACCCCAGCCTGGTCCCATCTTACCCCAAATGGGGTAAGATGGGACTGGCTCACTTTTTGTAATCTGTACAGAAAACTATGTTAGATGTAAAACATCTGAGTTGTAGCTTAGAAGCCCGTTGCATAACTACACCTTGTGATAGGTTAAGTTTTTTTAGTTATTCATGGTAGGTATAGATGCTACACAGCTACAGGCTTGTTAGTGATTTCGGTCCTGTCTTACCCCATCTGACATCTATACAACATGAACATCGAGACGCATAACATTTGATGCGTAAGGACCATATCCATCGATTGGTCCTTGCTTTTTTTCGAAATTCTAATTATTGTGGGTGTGGTGGGCATTTTTCCTGCCCTGGCCTGGGCAGGGCGCAGGTTTGTTAAAAGACAATTTAAATTCCCATGCACCTGGCAGTGCTGGCACATCTTCCTGAGTCCTGACCATGGCAGGCACTCAGGCAGCATGCCAGGCGGCAGCCACCCGGCCCACCCTTAACCCTTTCGCAAACTGTCGTCATTAGTCAGGGCATAAATCAACGTACAGAGTAACAGAGATGAATTTGGTACCCTTGGATAGGTAAGAAATCAGAATGTCAGCTTTAAGGTGAGATTAAAATGCGGAAAAGCAAAATTTTAAATTTTTGTCCCAGAAATTTGGGCCGTAGGTAAAGACCATATCTTTGTCAATTGTCCTTTGACTTTTGAGAGAACACATATTATTAAAAACTTTCGAATTGCTTTTTTTATTGGAATATTGGATGTACATGTACAAAACAAATGATGTTATGTTCAAATAAAATTTTTTTGTGCATAGAAGGTTAATCACTGTAAATGTATGTTATACACTATACAGTATGTATATTATCATATATTGGATGTACCTAATCATGAGGCAACACAGGCCACAGCAATTGACTTTGACTGTTATCTGTCTCAGCCCTCAGGACCTCAGCAACGCTGGGTAGCTAATCATGCAAGATCTAAATTAAGTTGGAGTCCTACTGTCCTAAGTAAGAAAAAAAATCAAGTAGCAAACAATAAATAAATTAGGAAAAATAAATAGAACGTATGAATTGCTACAAATAGGGCTCACAAAAACAGTTATCACTTATCAGATGTCAAGTCCCTCCAAAGTCCAAATTATCAGGGAAAACGAACGATTGGCGTAGAGTGCCCTTACAAGCGAACAGCTAAAGAGACACGTCCGTCCGACAGCAGAACCCGTAACGGAATGACTGAATCCCGGGCCCCTAGCCGGAGCAATGAGCCCATCAACATAGGGGGCGGGGGCTAGGACAGAAATAACATCCAACAGACTTGAACAGAGCCCGCGGTGAAACATTAGATTCCGGAATTTGACTATTTATTTGAGTAAAACTAGGAAAAGTATTCGGGCTTGGGTGATATGATATAAAATGATTAAACAGCTAAGCTAATACTGCGCCCTGCCTATGTTCCACGTTATTACTGCCTATGATCAACGTTAATAGTGAGAAACATTTATGTGGAGGAGATATCATAAATCTTTAGAATTATCACCAATGTAACCGAAGAAATTCGACCATGCTACGCCCCCTCGTAGAAACATAATTATGATAATAAATTCAGACGTGAGTTGTGAGTTTTAAAAAAATAAAGCTAAACTTATTCAAAGTGTCATTTCTATTGCTTGCTTGCTTGCTTTGTTGGAGGTGTAGAGGTGGTCTCAGTCAGGCCAACTGTCACACCTGGACATGGCATTACTTAATGTTTTTCCAATACTGATTTTTCCAACCACTTATAGGTTTAATTAGCTCATAGGAGCACTGCAACTATATCATGGTTTTTGTTGATCTTCTTGGTCCTGATGATTCAATGTGTGGTTTTTCAGATAACCATCAATTGTTTGTGGAATTGCAGTTTTTCTATGTTTTCAAGCGGTCTTATTCCTCTTCATAGTATTTCCCATTAGCTGATGCTTGATTGAAGTGCTGATGTTGTTTTCCTTTTGTTTCAGCTGATCCAGGTGGGTTGGTTCCTCTTCAAAGTGTCTCCAAACGTCCAGTACTTGTGAGGAACNTCTGCAGTAGTGACAAAATGTTCTAACTGCGAGCCGGTTAGATTTTCTTCACCGTCTTTAGAAATTACCTTTCCAGGAGGCCCTGGAGCTTGAAAGCCATTTTCGTTAGGCTTTGGCATTGTTTAAGTTTTCAATGAGAATGATCACTAGTGTGCGTTTTCGTTCTATGAGATTTGCACCACACGTCTTCACACAACCAGTGAACAATCGAAACTCTCATTTCTATTACATAAATAGAATAGAATAGAATAGAATAGAAGTGTCGGCGCTGAAGAAATAGGCCCATGGCCTGTTTAAAGTAGTAATAGATCAGCCTGTTTAAAGTAGTGTATTCAAATTTGAATTAAGTAATATTGTATGCGATCACTGATTACATATATGCAAATAGTTTTTGAATATTCCATAGCAAGTTTTGTCAAGAACGCTTGAAACAAAACATTAGTTGAAACGTGTGGCTGGGGCTACACGTCTCGGATAAATTTACGGCCGGACCCGCGGCCGGTCTCGATCGCGGCCGCCGGACTCCAAACATAGAAAAAACCTAGCCATTCAACGAAAACCTCGCAGGTTAGGTCCAGTTAGGAACAGATTCCATTAAAATCAGAAAAACCTACAAAAACCCATAAAAACACTAAGAAATCCTTTCCGGCCGCGAGACCGGCCGCGGGTCTGGCCGTAAATTTGTCCGAGACCTCTGGGCTGCCAGGTTTGTTCTTTGCTCTACGTCCTAAGACTTTATCCAACGCTGCTTTTTTGCCTTTGTAGGACCGAGTGGAAATATGACTCCTTAATTAATAAGAGATGAATATATCATAAACGTTGGCATCGATTCGGTTCATTGTTGACGATTCATGTAGAATGCTAATACATGCAATTAAAAGAGCATCAGTTATAAAATTCGACAATGTTTTTTTTTTCTTCCTGGATTTTGCTTCAAACAATAACGCATTTATACACGAGAAATGGGAACAAATTATGATGCATTAACAACAAAACACGTTGAAAATTTGAAACCGATCATTTCGTGAGCCTCATTAGTGTTTCTGTTTGTGTAAGTGCCTTATCCGTACGTGCGATAACCTCGCGATAACCGCAAATGATGATGGCGCTTTAGTGCAACAACGTGAGTACTTAATGTCTCAGCTTACTGCTACTATCTCGATTTAAATGAAGCAAACATCACCGATCGTTATAGCATTTCAGATACACAATGCTAGCATTACTTTTTGAATAGACAAAGAACCGTTTAGGATAAGATAAATATGATAAAGTATACTAATGGAGATATCCCTCAAATTCTGATAAGTTTCAACGTAGAAAGTAAATGTGCAAAAAAATAGAAATTAGTACAAAATAACAATAACTACGGTGTGAATCTTCGAACCCAAATTTAGCTCTATGAAATAATTAACTGTTAAAACAATCCTTCTAACACAGTCGAAGCTTTTTAATTTGTACGAGAAAGTGTACAAATGTAGATTTTTTGGAACCTGGCGCTGTAAATTCAAGCGTTTCTAGAGCCAATAGAGCGCGTCTCAATAGCGCTCCCTATGCTTATCAATATATATCATTGGGTGATGAGGCCGAGATGTTTTCCAATGTTTTCCAGTCCGAGAAATCATATGACATTGGAGCGGTTTGGGTAGAATAAGAAAATTTATAACTTGATTGTTAACTTTTTAAAACGATGTTTAGATTCAAATAAACAGGTCAAATTTAATTCTAAATTTGAAACAGCAGAATGTATGTTTATGTTACGTTACGCTTTACAAGATTTTTCTATACTTCCAATTTCTTTGGTTAAAGAACCATTCTGATAGCCAGAAAGATTATTCGATAAAATGCGATAAATTACCAGGACTTATCTGTAACGATCAACGCTGGTATTGTCAGATAATTATTTATTTAATATAATTGTATGCCAACCCGGAGAGATAATCCACGAAAATCGAGAATCATGTTCTTGTTATAATAATTTCTTCCTTTTGGTTGAATGATCCAAATTCAACTGCTTATTCTAATATATATTTTTCGGAATAAATTCCATCCTGATCACTTCACTAAAAATAAACTTCCAGGTGCCATCAATACCCCGACACGACAAGCATCCCGCGGCTACTCGCCCCAACAGCCCTCATCATATTTACGGAGCTTCAAACACACGAAAAAATAACTTAAGTATATATTTAAGATAATGAATACATCGATATAATAGCTATTATATATCAAAGTACTTTATCATACGCACTAACTTCGGATGTACTTCCCAGCGTGGAAAAGAGTTCCACCAAACAATGAACAATGCTACAGTTGAATTATCTAGTTCGAGGATAGCACGCAATTGTCTGCACTCGGCAAATAGCTGGTTGTTATCTGTGCTGGGCGCACGTGTAAGCGATAATTCTTTCTTTTATTCGATTCAAACACGGAACAAGTAGTTATAATAATAATAATAATAATAATAATAATAATAATAGCGGATTCAGCGTTAGTAGGCCGTAGGCCTGTCGCCGATTCTTAACATCGCAGAACATCCACAGCTTCTTGCGGTCTCGAACTCGCAACTCACTACTACAATTCAGCTGTGCTTAACCGCCCGGCCTCCTTGCCGATTCTGACCGGAAACTGGCGCACAGAGCTGGGATCGAACCCGCGCCTCTCTGCGCCAATCTTGGTACTCTGAACTTTAACCACTGGGCCACCCTGCCCAGTGTTAATGAGACTATAACTTACAATGAGCAGAAGATACGTGTTTTACGTGGAAATTTCAAAGTTAAACATCTATAATTAGACACAAACAAGTTAAAACTGTGTAATGTCATCATTGTTTAACTGGTTCGAACAACATGACATTATACAAATTGTCTTGATTTGGAAGCTACAACATCAGCGTAAAGCTGGCATCATCATCATCCAAGGCCTAGGACGGATCCTAGGCCATAATTTTTCCTTGTGAAGAATCACCATGAACATGGGAATTCGCGGGAATTCCTTGCTAGAATTAAATCATACACTGAACAACGATCAGAAGCATGTCCTCGGCAGTTCCAGCAGCTGTTATCAGTAGCAGAATGTGACTGCAATCTCGGGGACAGCATGCAAGCAACGTGCTGGATATGGCGTGAAAGAATGAGCTTAAAAAATTCATTTAATTTATTACGGAAGACAGGTGGTCACGAATTTCGGTGTAACTAGCAAACCCATTCTCATGATAAGTACCTATTAAACATCATCATTCTCAACCAATCTGGTGGCTGTTTTTGGTCACGTGACCAGTTCCTGGCGGCCACTAACTTGTACCCACAAATGAATTCAGTAAATTACAAACAAAGGCCACCAGCCCGGAAATTAGTGGCGGTTAATACTGGGCTAGTATATAGAGGCTGCAACATATGTGGCGGCTATTACTATTATTATTATACTCTCACTGTTAGAAAAATGACCGTTAACGGTATTACCGGCGTTTCAGTGGCCGGTCGGCACGTGAAAAGAAACACCGTTTCGCCGTTTTTATTCTAATTTAACACTAGAAATCCGTAAAACATCTTATAAAAACGGCGAAACAGTTTATTTTCACGGAGCAACCGGCCACTAGAATGCCGGTGGGACCGTTTTTTCACCGTTTTTTCTAACAGTGTTCTTGCTATAATTGTATCTTGCAAAAACTTGATATGAATTGCACCCACGATAGCGTAATATATGATAGAGATACGTATTAATTTTCAATATCACGCACAAAGAGCAATTGCGATAAAAAATTTATTTTCAAGGCTAATTTATATACGCAGAAATACCGTAATTTCTTACAGAGATTCCGTGTAAAATACTAGTATAATACTGAATATTTTCAGGTACAATTCGTAGAAAATACAATGATTTCTATTTATTCCTATTGTGCATTTTTCAACACATTTGTTGACAGCAAAGAAGTAATGAAGGTCCTAAGTAATCAATGTATCACGTGATTAATGTAATATTTATCATTATATAATAAAAATATCAACTTATGAAACATTCACAGTCACGCTTAACCGTGAAAAAAGTCATTATCTTATATGAAACAAAACTCTTTTAAGAATAGGTCACGACACATTACCAGTTATTTACAGCGAACTTGTAACGAATTAGCTGTTACATTAACTGTTTCCGAACGCAACTACAACCTTTCTTACATGATAGCTTGATCAGTCATGGCTTGCATGCATGATGCAAAGAACGCTACGAGGCCACAGGATCGATTCTATAGAAGCTGTTCACGACCAGGGGCCATACTTTCAAAACTCGCTAAGTGAACGTAAGTACTTACGCACTATTTTCTTGTCTATGATTGGTGGATTTTGCTTGAAAGGCCGTCAATGATTGGCTGATGAACTTACGATCTCTTAACTTTTTTTGAAAGTATACGCCCAGATTGTAACCATGGTTCAACCATTGATTGTAACTGCGATGAGGATCGTAGGTTTACTTAGACGTCTTGCAGAGAGTTAATAACTATGGAAGAATTGGCAGGAGAGACATAAAGCAAGACAAGGCAGGAGAGACTGAGAAGCAAAACAATAACATTAACGTTAACATTAACGTTAACATTAACGTTAACATTAACGTTAACATTAACGTTAACATTAACGTTAACATTAACATTAACGTTAACGTTAACGTTAATGTTAACAGAAACGATAACATTAACGTTAACATTAACGTTAACATTAACATTAACGTTAACGTTAACAGAAACGATAACATTAACTTTAATATTAGCAACATTGACATTAGCAACGTTAACATTAACAACGTTAACATTGATAACGTTAATATTAGGAACGTTAACATTAACAACGTTATTATTAACAACGTCAACATTAACAACGTTAACAATAACAACGTTACATTAATAACGTTAACATTAACAACCTTAACACTAACAACGTTAACATTATAAACGTTTAACATTAACAACTTTAACATTAACAACGTTAACATTAACGTTAACATTAACGTACGTTAACATTAACGTTAACATTAACGTTAACATTAACGTTAACATTAAAGTTTACATTAACAATTTATTGTTATCAGAGGAGCCGTTAGGTGATCTGTAAATGACCCCTATGAGGAGGCTATCTATGCCTTTTAGAGTAAGTTCACACCACACTGATTCTCTAGCTGATTGATGTTCTGCAGATAACTTGACTTGCTGGGCCCCATAAGAGGTTCTAACCCACAAAGCTACACCTCTACTGCACTGCTCTTCATTTAAGTTATGAAAATCATATCCTGGCAGCTGAAATTCAACAGGTACAATTTTCCCCCCGTGATTTTAAGGGAGTGTTTCTGTAATACAAATAATTATACACTCGTTTGCGGTCACAATTAACAGTTCACTTTTTTTGTTCAAAACGGAATCCGTGTTCGTGTAAAACATTTTACAACTTTTTGTGCACTTTCACCTTGATGTATTCGGTTACTCCCTACATTATTTACAGGCCTTAATCTACGGACATCATTCCTACTAATTACTTGTCCTCCATCTCCTCTGACTGTCCTTGAGCAGCCGGTGTTGTCTTGGCAGCTTGGAAGACCCATGTCTAGGCTTGGATGAACCATTGAGGGAAAGAGTCAATTTCAATAAACCTTAAAGCCTGCAAAATTGCAATCAGTTCAGTGGGCAACACACTGTGATAGGGATTCAACCTCCAAGCAATGGCCTGGTTCATGGATGGAGCATTAAGTTCACATGAAGTAGATGGGCCATCAACATATTTTGGGCCATCACAATAAATTGCTTTGTAATTTGGATATTTTCCATCAATATGAGCAGCAAAGAGGACAGTTGTTGCAACCTCAGAATTTGATTGGAAATCAAGACAAATGATTGGATTGGATTGAAAATCAAGACGAAAAAGTTGCTTCTCCTTAATTACTCTACAGTCCTAAAACAGGTAGCGGTGCAACAAGCCGGCCTCTGCGCGGACTCTGTATCTTATATCTTCATACTTGGGGCCATTTAATTGCATGTTATTCACTAGGGCCCAATCGTAGATTATCAACAAGTCATCCTGCAACCTCTCGCAGTCTAGGTCATCTGTGATCTTCATCAGCACTCTTGTATCGTCTGCAAATGACGATGTAGATGCGTGGGTAAGTCACGAGCCTCAATGATAAGGATGAGGAAAAGAATCTTTCCAAGTCATGAGTTCTGTGGCCTTCCGCTTTTTTCCCTCGCTTCTCTCGATTCACTCCCCACTCATCCCACTCACTCCCTTCATCCTACTTATTCTCCTCATCCCACTCCCTCCCCTCATCCCACTCCCTCCCCTCATCCCACTCTCTCCCCTCATCCCACTCTCTCCCCTCATCCCACTCTCTCCCCTCATCCTGCAGACTGTAAGTCAATATAGACCACAAGGCAGATCTCTGAAGCAGCTTGGGAGGAGCGTATTAGATGTTCCAGTCTAAGTAAAACGTCCATAGTCGCAAACAAAGGTAAAATTGAAAAAAATTATAAGCTAAAAAATCACCGTTTGGTAGTTGAGAATATATATTCAAAATTTTGTTCAAATCTGTTCAATAGTTTGGAAGAAATTCTTTGATCACCGCGAATATCGGACTGTTTCGAAATATACGCGTAACTCCCAAATAAAGGTGAAATTTTAAAATTTAAAAATTTACGCGCTAAACATCAGTACATCACCGTTAGGTTCTGGCATAGTGGCAAAGCAGAGAGTTTTTTAGACTCTCCCTCAAGTTCATTTTTGAGTCCTATAAGTAGACAAGCAAAGTATCATGGATACCAGCATAATCATACATAAGAAATTGGTTTAAATGTTGAGTAAATGAGGAAATTAAAAATGAACTGATTCTAAAAAATCTCTGGTTTGTCACTATGGGTTCTGGTCACCTGGTGAATACGTGTTGCTAGTTTCATAGAGCTGCGTTCATTAGTTTGGGAGAAATTACTTGATAATTGAATTTGGAGATTGGTCGTGACTCGTGAGACCGGCCACGAGTCCGGCCGTAAATTTGTCCAAGACGTCCTAGGTTTCTAGTGCTGAAACAGTTAAAATAGCTGAAAAACATATTGGTTCACTAAATGAAGTTCTATTTTTGAAATACTCATTTGTGTTTAACCTTTATCCTTTGAAATTGCAGCGTACTAAATTGTAAGAAAGAGGCGTATGTCTGTGGGGGGCGCTAGAAATTCACTAGCGAGCCAAAGGGGGCGCCAGCCTGAAAAAGTTTGGGAACCACTGATTTAGGGTTTAGGCCAATATCAATATGGATATATATATGTTCAAACTTGAAACCATTTATCGAAGAACTGTTTAAAATATATTAGAATTAATAGGGGCTCACGTTTTATTTACGATGATAATTTGTACGTTGCACCACTTGACATGGAAAATAAAACGAAGCTGTTTCTTTTCTTTGATGTTGAGGGATCCCTGAAGTTTTTTTTTTATAATTGATTTGTAGGCTTCGGGTATGCCGGTAGCACACCTCCCAGCCTGAGCACAACTGGGGTTTTGGACACTTCGCTTCACTTCTAGATCTCTTCACTTTCTAGCACCTCCACCAGCCAGTGCGGCAGTGAATTGTGAAAAGAAAAGGTACAATTAGGCTTGGTAGAATATTTACANGGCTGAAGACTGAGAAATATATTAAATGCAAGAATTTCAATCTAAATGTGTCGGCAAGATCTTCTGAAGGCAAAAATTTTGCCGATAATGCGTCGCCGTAGGTCTTTAAATCTTCATTCACTCTCTGCACAGTGGTCCAGCGCAAACCAGACAACGTTCTGGACCACGACACCCCTGAGCTGAGTGCCCTGGAAGCTGACAGCGGAAGCACTTGAGCGTAGGGAAAACATAGGCACGGACCCGGTAGCGGATGGGTCCAAACTTGATATGGGGTGGTAGTGCATCACCGGTAATGGCGGTAAATACCAAGCGCAAAGATGCGGATGGTACTCTTGCGCGCTCCTGCTGCCGCATAAGCCTTTCAATTCGCACTACTTCTGCAGACCTTTCTACTTTCAGACAGGCTTGAAGTGATTCTATATTGGCATCAATTTCCACTGGTGAGACTACACCATACAAATATTTTGCCTGGTTAGGACGGGAGCAGCTTACTTTCCAAGGACCTAATGTTGTTGCAGATAGTATATTTTCTACGTTGTTAGGATTCTCTACCTCAATGGCAATCAGGCTTTTCCTCAGATTTACTCTAACATCTTTTATACTGCTGGTGGAATATGGTGGGGTGGCAAGTGCTGTGCAAAGTGTAGCCGGAGAGGTCAGCATCTTGCGAGAGGCAGCTTCTGCAGGTCGGACCAGGACAACACAGTTGTCATTGCTGCTCTGTGACAGCCCAGATGTTCCAGTTCAGCTCCAGCAGTTTGTGTTGCAGCTCGTCCCTCTCCCTCACTGACTAAAGTGACTATGTTAGTGTTACTGTTACTATCTCTTCTGGCGTTCTGGGTCTGTTTGGTCCTGGCTTTGATCTCTCCATTGAAATTGTCACAGTTTCCTGGTTAGTCAACTTTTCTGTTGCAGTTACTCTTGCATTGTTAGAATTTTGGCTTCTTTTCTGTTGTGAACCAGGGGTCATATCATCTGAAGCTTTCCTCTTGGTTCTGTGCTTCTGTCTGTATTGGTGATGGTCTTCACTATTTCAGTAGGAGTAGATTCCCTCATTTCAACTTCGGCCCAGTCATCTGCAGTAGTGACAAAATGTTCTAACTGTGAGCCGGTTAGATTTTCTTCACCGTCTTTAGTTGTTTAGAAATTACCTTTCCAGGAGGCCCTGGAGCTAGAAAGCCATTTTCGTTAGGCTTTGGCATTGTTTAAGTTTTCAATGAAAATGATCACTAGAATGCGTTTTCGTTCTTTGCGATTTGCACCACACGTCTTCACACAACCAGTGAACAATCTCCAGTCCAAACACTTAAAAGCTGAATACGCCGAACACGCTGAAGTCGCTGAAGTGGCGAACGATTGATCACTGGAACGCCGCGGCTGAACGAATTCCGCGAATTTGCCAAGAAGTAAAGTAACGTTTTTCATTATCCTATGTTGAAAAATTAGGAACTCAAACTATGCATATCCCCTTTTTGTGTTCTACAAATCAAAAAATTGAAAAATATGACAAATAACATATGCTTAAAACGGCACTATACTCATGTTCATAAAATTGAACTTATTGCCTTATCTTGGTTTGAACAGTCGAATCTTACGACTATAGAAGCGTCTTATACAAACAAGGCGGAAATCAATAAATCATATTTTAATTTCAACCACCACACAGCACTATCAGTAAAACTCCGCACTTGACCACAACATTTAGCACTCGCCAATAGTGCTTAGCGCAAAACGACCTCTTACGATTTAACTACTTCAACGATTATATCTCAGAAAATATTCAACCCAGAGAGTGCGGAGTGATGAAATAACGTGAATCAATCACTTATTCACTGTAAATAATCACTCCGCACTNCAGATCATGGAGTACACCACCCAAGCTACTCAGGAATAATGCTGTTGAATTACCCTGCTCGCCCAATGACACATTACCACAGTTGCAATGACAACATCTTACTTTTTGAGCATCAGTCACAGCAGATGCCTGCTGGCATGTACCTGGCTCTCTAGGGCTTTGATGTATTTCAGCCACTGCAGAGCTGTTGTGCCATCCTGGTCCAGGGGAGCAAACTGCAGCGCTCCAGGAACTGGCTACATCTTGAGAACTAGCGACAGTTGATCCCACTGTCCTCCTTTCCCAAACTGAGGGTGGTGCATAATTGCTGTCACGAAAAGCTGTGGTCTGAGTTTGATTCAGGGGTTGCAAAATGGCTCTTGATGGCTGTCCCTGAGGGCCCTGACCAACACGAGGGGTCAGTCTTGGACATAACTTTGAATTTGCTTTGTGCCCCTGTCCACAATTGGCACACTTTACCTCACTACTTTTGCAGCTACTCACATGGTGGGGTCCAGCGCAAACCAGACAACGTTCTGGACCACGACACCCCTGAGCTGAGTGCCCTGGAAGCTGACAGCGGAAGCACTGGAGCGTAGGGAAAACATAGGCACGGACGCGGTAGCGGATGGGTCCAAACTTGATATGGGGTGGTAGTGTGTCACCAGTAAATACCAAGCGCAAAGATGCGGATGGTACTCTTGCACGCTCCTGCTGCCGCATAAGCCTTTCAATTCGCACTACTTCAGCGGACCCTTCTACTTTCAGACAGGCTTGAAGTGATTCTATATCGGCATCAATTTCCACTGGTGAGACTACACCATACAAATATTTTGCCTGGTTAGGACGGGAGCAGCTTACTTTCCAAGGACCTAATGTTGTTGCAGATAGTATATTTTCTACGTTGTTAGGATTCTCTACCTCAATGGCAATCAGGCTTTTCCTCAAATTTACTCTAACGTCTTTTATACTGCTGGTGGAATATGGTGGGGTGGCAAGTGCGGTGCAAAGTGTAGCTGGAGAGGTTAGCATCTTGCGAGAGGCAGCATCAGCAGGTCGGACCAGGACAACACAGTTGTCATTGCTGCTCTGTGACAGCCCAGATGTTACAGTTTTTCCATCAGCTCCAGCAGTTTGTGTTGCAGCTCGTCCCTCTCCCTCACTGTCTAAAGTGACTAGATTAGTGTTGCTTCCTCTTCTGGGTCTGTTTGGTCCTGGCTTTGATCTCTCCGTTGAAATTGTAACAGTTTCCTGGTTAGTCAACTTTTCTGTTGCAGTTACTCTTGCATTGTTAGAATTTTGGCTTCTTTTCTGTTGTGAACCAGGGGTCATATCATCTGAAGCTTTCCTCTTGGTTCTGTCTGTATTGGTGATGGTCTTCACTATTTCAGTAGCAGTAGATTCTCTCATTTCAACTTCGGCCCAGTCATCTGCAGTAGAGACAAAATGTTCTAACTGCGAGCCGGTTAGATTTTCTTCACCGTCTTTAGAAATTACCTTTCCAGGAGGCCCTGGAGCTTGAAAGCCATTTTCGTTAGGCTTTGGCATTGTTTAAGTTTTCAATGAGAATGATAATTAGAGTGCGTTTTCGTTCTATGAGATTTGCACCACACGTCTTCACACAACCAGTGAACCCAGCAGTCGTTAGGCAGCACTCCGCAGCGCAGCAGGATCAGAACCCAGAGCGGAGCCTCAAAACATGGCAAGCCGTGAAACACGGCAGAGCCGCGGAACATCGTCCAGCCGCGGAATACGGCAGAGTTGCGAAACACAGCAGAGCCGCGAAACACGGCAGAGCTGCGAAACACGGCAGAGCCGCGTAAGATCATCTGTAATAAGATCATTATTCATGAAACTAAGGGTTTCAAAAATTGGCTACAAGTCAATAAATTCCCAAAGCATGGGTTTCCCACATTGATCTATTACACATGGGCCTCCTAGGCTCCTCAGGGCAGTGGCCCAACAACCAGTTCAGACTGTGCATCCCAGTAGTGACGAAGTTTAAGTACGATTTAGTAATTACGTAATTAAAAGATAATGGTGCCGCCCTGGGACGACGACAAAGGGAAGAAGATGATGCCCGAAACGAAACAAACGAAAGCAGAGCCTCTCCCCCCCTCCCCCACGAAAGCCATCATCAGGTAACGCACACTAATTTAATATGAACTGAGAAAAGCAAATCAGCACCAAAATGCAAATTCGAATTATATTCATACAATTCTATTGCCCAGTCTGAAGTAATGTCTCTTAATGCTAAATTAAGTAAAATGACAATAATAAAATATATAAAGAAACCAAAAAGGATTCAAGACAAAGAAAGAAATTGAATAAAATAAAAATTCCCAGCCAAGTTAGTAGGAATAACCATGCCTAATCAGCGCCTCGCATGGGGTTGTATAAGTTACTGACAGTTACCAAAGGTCCAGCCTGGGTTAGGGGGGCCTAGAGCTTCTTTGGACTCAATAGCTGAAGCAAAGTTCTACTCTAAACACGCAGAAACAGGAAAAAAACATAACCCCCTATCGGCGTGACTCTGAAGGAGATTAGGGTTAATTTGCTGTAAGAGGAATAAGCAGCACCCCTCACATGAGGCAGTCACTACCTAAACAATACTAACCTGCATCAGGCTGACAGGCTGCATGGAGTGCACCGAGTGCTCTTTTTCCATTGCAAGCAACACATTTGTGTCAGGGAAAAAGTTTTTTTTTATCTGATTTGCTAATTCACACATGTGGTATTGTGGTAGTTGCATTTAGTTTACTAGTCATTAGCGATATTTAAAAAAATAACGTGTCATGTGAGGTGACGAGGCAGTAAACGTGTCATGTGAGGTGACGAGGCAGTAAACGTGTCATTGACGAGGCAGTAAACGTGCCATGTGAGATGACGAGGCAGTAAACGTGTCACGTGAGGTGACAAGGCAGTAAACGTGTCACGTGAGGTGACAAGGCAGTAAACGTGTCACGTGAGGTGACAAGGCAGTAAACATGTCACTTGAGGTGACGAGGCAGTAAATGTGATTAGAAGAATGAGAAGAGTTAGATTTAGATTAAAATTTGTTAAATCCCCTTCGCTTACTTCATAGCATAGTGATCTCGGCGCTGAAGTGTAGGCCTGTGTGGCCTGTGGCCGATTCTTCATCCGAAGAATAAATATATAGTCCAAATTGGGGTTTCTGGAGCAGGTCTGAAGTCGGTCATCATCATTTATAAATTGCATCGGGCCAAATTTGCCGCCAGCGAAAGCATATGAAATTGTTCTGTTTTGACGCGTTGTTGTAATCTCATTGTGATTCATTCTTTAAAATTCACGACTTTCGTGAAGATTGCCGTTGCCTCACCGTGTGACAACTAACCTGCCAATACGTTCATGTATCTTTATCATCTTGCTTCAGACTTGTTTCTCTTCTCATTGGCGTGTGTGAATGTCGTATGAATTTTTTTTATTTTTTCTTTATTGTATTCATTTAATAAATCTGTAGGGAGGTTGTAAATAGTTTATGGCCTACATTTTCAAATTAATTTAAATTTAAATTCCATGCTTCAAATTTGTTTATTAGTTTATCTAAATCAAATCAATCGATTAATTTTTTAGTGTGCTTCGTTCTATATTTACGTTATATTTCTCCGATAACTGCGAAGATCATTATTCAAACCTTAGACTTAAATGTCTTTATCTCAATTTCCAAAGCAATGAAAGCATCAAAACCTTCAACTATTTCTTCCTATTTTTCGTGTCCAACTCCACACCCTTGCACTGATTTCCACTATTTTCCTCCAATTATTCTTCCTTCATAAAGTGATTACCACATGGGGCATTTAAACCATAAGTTCGTCGTGTTTTTGTATGTACAAATGATATTTCGATAATTTCTTATAACCGTAATTAGTTTACCTGGGGCCTCTTTCAACGAGTAACCAACCCACCACCTTCAATTTCTTCTAAGAAGAAATTTCTTCAATTTCTTCCTGAAGATTGCATTTGGATTCGGCAATTGTACCGGCTGAACATTAATCTTTTGATAGTACTTCAAATCTGTCCTTCAACGAAACAAAAACACTTTTAATCAAATTCAAAACTTTGGTAATTAAATTAAACAAATTTCCTTGTTTACTTATTTCTTTCAGACTACATCCTGCTGATTGTGTGAAAACATCACAACTCACAGCATTCCCTCCTCAAGGTTTTTGCGCCAGTTTCTGGTCAGAATCGGCAAGGAGGCCGGGCGGTTAACAAAGAAAATCTTGAGGAAGCAGTTCCAGCCCGCAACATGCTGTGGAAGCTCTGCAATGTTAAGAATCGGCGACAGGCCTACGGCCCAATAAACGCTGAAACCGCTATATTGTAGCTCCGTAGGATTAGCATTGACGATTTTTCAAGCTAAACCTTTCAACTCGGGATGCAGGCTATAGGTAACGTGAGGTAACTTCAATTCAGTTCTTATTATTTTTCGAGCGTAATCACGCTAGAGGGCATATTAGCCTGAGTTTTTAGTGCCTAAAACCATAGGTGTCATTTCCTTGTATGGAAATTACCCAGCGAGTCAAATAACATTAAGCCACCAAAGCAAGAGCCGTGGTCAAACTGCCAAAATATAGCGTGCTTGTATTTTATACAGCCGGGCCAATGCATGACTTTTGAAAGAGCGAGCCCGACCTAACAGCGTCGTTACGTCATAGCCACTGCTTCATCGCGCTCCACTTCACAGGCAGATCCACTTCACAGGCAGGCTAGACCTATTCCGCCATGCCCCAGCTCTTGCCCTTCCGCAGTCTCCAGGCTCTCCTCACTGTTTGATCAGTTTCTGCCAGCGCTGGGTTTAAAAATATAGATATGTTTTTTTTTGCTTTTATGGAAGCTAGGTTTCTAGGTTTTTAATTTGTAAACTGGTCTAAATCTAAGTTTTTTGTGAATGAGACATTGAAAGCATAAACCTATATAATAAAGTATGTTCAAACCCTATTAACATTAATTAATTTAAATAATAAAACTGCATAATAACACATAATAGCATACATAACTAAATCTTGATAATAATTATAGTCAATTCTCGTATTCTCGTTAAATAATATAATATGTAGCGAAACGTGGTGAGTCTTTCATAACATGGGGGCCAGATAGAGAACTGCTAGCGTCTCGGATAATTTTACTGCTGGACTCGCGGCCGATCTCCAAATTCAATGTTCAAGGATTATATCCCGACCTAAAGAACGTAGCTCGAGGAAACTTAGTACACGTTTTCATTTGGACCTAACGGTAATGTTCAGGCACGAGAAAAATTTGTTAAATTTCTCCTTCATTCGTGAGTTATAGCCGAAATTCGCCGCGATCAAGAAATTTCTTCCAAATTACTGAACAAATTGTAACTACATTTTTAGTGTACATTCATAACTATCAAACGGTGATGTTTAGCTTGAGAAAATGTTTTTGATTTTCCTTCGCTCGCGAGATTTTCTGAGTTTCACCTCCATTGGTGAAGACGACAATTTCACCTTGACGACTCTTGGTCATTGCTAAAATCGGCCTCAGAAATGCCGGTCGTTTCCCCGTATATCCGTATAACTCGCGAAAGAAGGCAAAATCGAAAAAATTGTCCCGAGCTAAACATCATCGTTTGAAGGTTAGCTATATATATAATGCATAGTTTCGTTCAAATCTGTTAAGCAGTTTGAAAGAAAATTTTCGTTCACGGCGAATTTCGGCCCGCATCGCCATATAACTCACGAATGAAGGCAAAATTCAAAAAATTTCATGAGCTAAACATCACCTTCAGGTCCAAATGAATACATGTAATAAGTTTCATCGAGCTGCGTTCTTCAGTATGGGAGATATTCTTTGCTCATTAAATTTGGAGATTGGCCGCTAGTCCGGCCGTAAATTTGTCTGAGACGTGAACTGCTACGAGACTTACGCGATGGACCCATTTACAAGAGATAGGAAAGTACATTGTTGAACTAGTATAAGGTTGACCCATCAGAAGCCCATTTTTCGCGGATGCAGCTCGTTGTTCGCCTGTGACGTCACTGATCTCAGTGCCGTCACGGGCATTAACCAATCACCGAAATGCGATCAAACCAGTCGACCAATCCGTCATGGGAATGACGGGTTTGTTTACGTTTCTCGATCTACGTGACGTAACAAGAAAGCCGAACTGAAAGACGGAACTTCTCGTGGGTCAATCTTATATAGTTCAACCATGGGAAAGTAGATTAGTGGATGCATGACATGCTGATAAAGCTGTTTACGAGGTGGATGAGGATGAATGATAATTGTAATATGTTAAATAACTGTTCAATAAATTTGGAAAAATTGTAATTTATGTTTAACTCTATATATCCAAACTCTTTCCCATTTGAACAATAAGGATTTATTACCATGAAATTAAACGTTATGTAGAATTCTAGGTTTTTTTCGGAAGTAAAATCTAGGTTTTCAAAAAATAGTCGTTGGCAGCTGCGCAGCTGTGATCAGTTATAGTGCGCCAGGCGCGATGAAGCGTGGTTATGTATAAGCGTTTCTCCCAAAAGTTCATCCGAGTATGTAATAATGTAAGTTAATGTAATTGGTGCCTAATGAACTGCTAAAATTGCCTCTAGGCAAGATTTATAGACATTTTTTATCCTCTAGTTGTTCATTCAAATGGCAATGAGTCCTCGGCATTGCACTGCCTCACACATCGTTATTTGAGGCTCCCACTTACTCATTATAATATATATTATAGTGAAGGCTGTACTTTCAACTTCAAGTCTTTGCTATTCTCATGTACGAGTGCAGTTTGGTTTGGTGTCTTGTAATATAGTGTTGACATGAATTATTGTTAGTATATTCAGGAATCAGGATTGCAAAGATGATCTATTTTTTCTGATAAATTCCGCGATTTAGTTTTCTCAATTGCGTTGGCTGGCTAAAATTTTTGATTGCGGTACTTCCATATAAAATTTTTGAATGTCCAAAATAAGCAAAATAGAATTCTTACACCGCAACCTACAAATATAGCATACATTGAGGGAAAGGCCTTTTTTGTCGGCGAACTTGGCCGTTTTTTAGGCTATCTGGCAACGCTGGTAATATCTTCCCGTCTTAATCAATGCAACTTGTATTTATTAGTTTCATTTGTTCATCTCAGCAAAACAGATCAAAGTTCCTCTCCTCTCTGTAATTATTTTACCTCACCTTACCTAACCTAAGTAACATTTACCTCACTAAACGCTGCTGAGAAATTATTGCATAAATTATTTTAATGAAGGTTCACAAATGCAATGGTCCTTTAGTTTCCGTGAATTGCCCATTTCAATTAATTTTCAAAATTCCTCTATGAGTTTATGAAATTGTGACCAAATGCATACATAGGATATATATACCTTCAAATATACTCTGTGAATGTGTTTGCAGTGAAGCATTACCTAGTTTGAAATTTAAAATTGTCATTGTTAGCACTAGCACTAGCTGACTAGCACACAGGTTTTTAAGAGGTCTGCATGAGCTTTTAGTCAAGAATCTTGCTTTGTGTCTGTGGCCTGTGGGAGTGGGTGTTATTCTTCTATGTCAATGAAGCAAGTCCAGAAATACAAATAAGCATAACTTGTTGACTCCAATGTGTTTTCCAACCCAATATTATATACTGCTTCTATACTGCAATTAAGGTCTGGAGGAACTATTGGAATCTTAAATGAGTTATTTTTAACTGATGCCACAACCCACAATAAATAGTACATAATGCCAAGATAAATGGTAATGACTATTGTTTATTGTAATTCATGTTACAAATGCTGCAAATGCATCCTACCTAATTGGTTATATTAGATTTAATGTTGCTTGCAAGCTTTTACAGGATAAGGGTTGGCACACTGTGTCCAAAATATTTTATGCAGTGCATATGAATTTACACATTCTAATTCAATGCACATTTCTCATTTTATTATTATTTTTATTTTTTAAGGTTTGCAAAGGGTTCTGTTATTGAAGAATGCTATCTTAAATTCTATGCAGTTACAGGCTTATCAAGTTTTAATAAATAAAAATTGTATATATAGCATACCTACTCTGTCTCTGTGGTCACTTTGAAATAAAGTTTGAATTTAAATAAATTTCCTTTCTCTTCATAATTAAGAATTTATGAAGACTGTTGAGAATAAACCAGTGTTAAAATAATTAAAAATACTAAAGTCTGATTGGCAAATCAACAGATAATTTGCTTGCCTTTTAAAAATAAAATGTAGTGCAAATGTGTAATAAATAAAACATATTTAGTTATGATCATTATATGACATGTAATTTAAACATTTGTGTGCACTGTTTTAGCAGATAACCTATACAAAATTTTTATAGTATGTAGACCTCTTATAATAATCAAGTTTTTACTGAGACTCTCTAAAACATTAGTATACTCAATTTTACTCAAAATTATCACCAAGGGATGACTTAGTGTTGGTTGGTTGACAATTGCATAATCTTTTAAGATTGATTGCTTGTTAAAAAACCTGAATACATCTTCTAAGCATGTAATAGCATTTTCTGTACAAGTCACTAACATAATTTACATGCTTCACAAAAATGTACCCTGATAATTCTATTTTGCAAAGAGAGTTGAAAAATTCTAAAATAAACTAGCTAGTTGACTGCTACTTGAGTAGCTAGTCATTCTGATAGTTTACTGTTTAAGAGTCAGACTAAGAGAGGCTGTAAGACATCAACTGGCACATGTGCTAAGGCATTCAAGAGAAGCATAAACATAGAGCAATATACAATTTGCATTGAGAACAAGTAGTTGCATGACTGTTCTGTTGCCTACTTCAATTCTGTAATAAAATTTGCATCTTAAAGCCTTTTGTTATATTTCATTTTTTGTTTTCAGGGTGGTCAGGTTCTAAATGCTACCACTTCTGGTGAGAGTATGCACCATAACATGTGAGATGTCATTATGTAGGAAATGGACCCAGTAAATGTCACCATTTGCATTAAGATTTATCATTGACTCCCAGCACAACCAACTGTAAATTGAGGCATCCTGAAATTTGTCATAGCTGCCAAACAGGTTAGTCTGTAGTCTATATAAATTCTTTCTCTCTAAATTATTTAAGCAACTATAAATTTCAGCAAGCAACTGAACTAAAGAATGGTACTGTTTCCCTAAAGTGTTGGTTTTATTCAATCTTAAGATTTGGTTTCCTTTTTAAAAAGACTAGCAATGCAAAATTTTATTGAATTTTGACCTTGCATTTCAATTTTACTCTGTTCATTGCATTCCTAAAAATGTATTTATGACATTTATCTGGGTATACATAGGCTGCTAACAAAAGGGTCCCTATTAATTTATTTCAAACAAATTATTAATTAAAGAAATTTTAACTATTGCAACTATTTTCATGACGTGAAATGATATGCATTCATTTCATGACTTTCATGATATGCATTCTTTATTCATAATGAATAAAATTTGGTTGAATTCAAGACAATCAAAATGATCAGTCATATTTTTTGCCCACATTTAGTTATACTGTACGTTTCTTTCAGCTTTAATTTTTATGATTTTATGTATGAAAAATCAAACAACAGTAGATGATATTGACAGAAATACCTATAAACGATGGAAATATTTTCCTGAAAATGTTCTAATTACCACAATCTTCCTTTCAACTTTTGTTTGAAAGTTCCATTATGGGCCAAATTATAGTTAGTCATGCAAAGAATTGACGGTGACATCAGTGTTGAGGTACATCTACTCCATGCCATAAGGGCCACCCCACAGTTCACAATCGCAGGTACACCGTCTTTAAAAACATGAATTTGAGATGCTCTCAGGAAAATCTTGTTGCTCTGAACTGAACTGACTTTAAGATTTACGGTACGTCCCAGCTCCACAAGATTGTGAAGTAGAGAACTCATACTTATCCTAATAAATCCGTTCGATTTCAATTTTCAAAAAGAATGGACCCAGATATATTCCTAGAACACTAAACTGTATGGCTCACAAGGAGGTGAAGATCAAAAATGTCGGACGACATTCGGCTGATTTTTAACCGAGCGCTCGCTGACCGTAGTCAAATGACAATCTCTTCGATTGTCCCACTCATGAAAAAGAACGTACCACCCAAAATTGCTTACGCAAATGCGCAAGCAACTGTAGCATACAGTACGCCAACTTTTCCATGTGCATCATAAATTAGAAAGTTAGTCAGTGCGCTGTTATTTGCTGGAGCACTGGAAAGCAGAATTCTTTGTTCGAGCTCCATCGATCAAATTCGCTCATTACTTCTATGTCTCTTCTAGGGATTGCAATAGGATTCGTGAAATTTCTCATTTTTGTTTTGATTCACCGCCGACATGACTTCGCCAATGAATGTTTTCTTATTTGTCATTGTTTCATGATCCACCACAGAGGTACATGGTTGCATTGGTTCTGGTAATATTTGTGATTAGAATGTGCGTGTAAATTGACTGTTTTTTTATAATTGTCTATATGTTCTTCATTCATGTGTATAGTGTTCGGTTACATATTCAGGGTTTAGCTCAATATTGCTAGTCCTAAATTTGGGTTTGTTTTTACATTTACAGAAAGGCTCCAAATCCCTTTTTTGAAATTAAGAACATAAGCAGAGAAAGCACACAGTTCATTTATTTGTATTTGTTTATTCATTAGTAAAGTTCTTAATTTATTATTTTTGTTCATCTTTTATATGCCACTACACCCACGATAACTCCAACAATGTCCAAAACACGTACAGCTTTTGACAATTTCAGGTACAATATATCTAACTTATGATAATTACCACGAAAGAAAACTAGCTCCTTCGAAAAAAATTTACTTTTTTTCAGTCAGTCGAGAGATTTTATCGCTTCTTCTGTGTCCACTACTTTCCTACAAACAGGAGAGTGAATTTTAGAATCTTAGGGTCTTTCTTCTCCAGATAGATTTTAAAGTTGTTGAAGCATTTTAAGACTGTCATTTGAAAAAAGATGATTTTCGACAGATAACGGACTTATTTTAGCCGTCGGTATAACGGGAGCGTGCGACTCTTCTACTTAGATGCGAGGTCCAAAAGGATGGCCGAAACCCTGGCACTGAGTTCCTACACTCTCACCACTGCAGGGTTAGGGATCGTGGGAGCGCAGCCGTGCACCACCAATTTTGTGCACCAATAAGCGCTGAATCAAACGCCTTGGATCTCTCCGGACATCCACCAATCAGCCGTGAACCACTCGGCTTTGTAATCCTCCGGCTTCGCATAGAACCTGCCGTGCACCACCAGGCCGCGGATCGAATCTGACTTCCGGGCATCGTTAAATTACGTAATTTTACGTTCACCGCATCTGAGGTTAGGTTTCAGGTAGCATAGTTCTGTTCCAAAATTTATCGTCCTTCGACAAGTGGCCGTTCGACCGAGGGCTGGTTCGACCCACGGCCTAGATACGGACGGCTTGAAGCGTTGAAGGCTACGTTCCGGAAGGCAGGAATCACGATGGTCCATTACATCCAGGGCAGTGGTGGTCTTCGGCAGGCGACCCGGGATCGTGACCTCCAAGCCGGAGCTTGATGGGTGATGCTGGTTTTATGAAAAACTTGGGTCCATTAAAATCACCCATATTCTCTTTCATCTCATCACTTATGCCCATCTTTCATCATCACATCATCACCTAAACCCATCCGCTCGAGGCCAGCCACTTGCATAATTAAACTCAAGCGAATAGACCCTCGATTTCCAACTGACTGCCCAAAAAATCTTCCAGACAACCTCTAAAGTCCTAAAGGCGTCTTTTATCTGGCTAACCGACACTACAAAAGGCTATTACGCCATTTATGATAACATCTCAGCAATTGACCGACCGATCTCTAAAAAAGAAACCATCGCATTCAACAAAGTTCGATCATTCATAAACGTCGTTGATAAACGTCGTCACAAATGAATAACCCCAGCTAAACAATGATCAATTTGAAAGGACTTGTCACTGACGATGCGAGTCAGGCTCCATTTTGTTCAGTTACACCTGTAAAAGAAACATGTCCTTGAATTTATTCCAATATCCTCTGTGTTGGTGGGTCGGCATCCAGGGTTTTTTGCTTTCAATGCGCTTCTCGGCCCTGGCCAAGAGTGTGGTATCGCTGGAAAACACTGGACTACAAACTAAAGAGCCCAAATCAAGAAAATCCTTTACCTACCTTTGCGAGCCGCAAATGAATATTTGTATGGGATTTCTTCTGGTGGAGCATGCATTCTCCTCATTGCTGCCGAAGATTCAGACCTGTTCCTTGCTGGCACATCGTTCTGGCTATTGACGTCTCCTGACGAGGCCATCAGGGCGCTTGCCCGAGATGACTGCGCTAGAGTTGCATCGGGTTGCTTCAATCAGGCTCCTTCGATTGACCTGATTTCCCGCTACATGAGAGAGGAAGCTACTTCAAGACGAGCGTTCCAACACCAAACGCTTTGGAGTTGAAGTAAGCCCATTTGAAGTTGGGGTTGAAGTAAGCCCATGGCGCTTCTTTGAGACGGACTCAAATGGTCTGTATCTTCCGAACGAAAATCCCGTCATCCACAGTGAAATAAGGAACTAACTTGGAGAGATCAGAAGAAGATAGCCGGTTCCCTTCGTGACTACCTTCGTCGTCATCGTGACGACGCCCTGCAGCAGAAACCAGATTATAAGGGAAATCAATGTACTTGGTTTCGAGTGAAAGGGGGTCGAGTCACTTCTTCAAGGGTGAGAAATACACATCATTTGCTGACTGGAATAATGATGCTGATTGGTCCTCCAGAATAATGACCACGTCCTAATTATCGATGTTACATGCTCATTTGAAAACGGCAACACGGCATTCACGGTGACCAGAGACACATAACTGGCGAAATATGTTGAGACTGCTAGACAATTAAGAAGAACCTACGGACAGGTTTATGCGTAACCCGTCACCGTGGTAAGCTTGGGGAGCTATGACCCTAAGAATGCTTCACTTATGAAGAGGATTGCGACCAAAGCCTACATGGAGCCGTTCAAGCAGCTATATGTGTCACCGATACCATCAGATGGTCACGCATGTTCTAAATGGAACATATAACTGACCAACGACAATATTGATGCTCGCTTTCTTCGTAGGTTTATGCCTGCTTATGTAAATAATTATTTAACCTATTTATAATTGATATTTGATTTCGTCAGCTAAAACTTTGTTGTGTTCCAATTAGCATAAATTTTCTTGGGGTGACCCAGTGGTTACAGTTCAGAGTACCAGGATTGGAGCAGAGAGACGCGAGTTCGATCCGAGCTCTGTGCGGCAGTTTATGATAAGAATCGGCAAGGATGTCGGGCGGTCAAGCACAGCAGAATTGAAGCAGTGAGTTGTGAGTTCGGTACCGCAACAAGCTGTGAATGTTTGGCGATGTTAAGAATTTGCGACAGGCCTACGACATAATAAAACGCAGGAACTGCTATATCATTATTATTAATGAACATTTTGAATTCTAAAAAAAACTCTGGCCCTATCACTTGATATCTGATACGACCCCCATGTAGGGTCAACGATATTAATCCAATTTTTGGATCATGGCGCAGTGCTAGGAGCTTGCTCCATCTTTGCCGCGGATCGGCCCGGTATTGCACTACCTCCGGGATCGGTCCACGAAATAATCTGAGAGTATCAGTTTTCACACGTAATCAATTTCCTTCAACTGCATTTGCATTCCCTTTTCGAACTATGATAGTTCAGATTCTCCATCTCAAGTAGAATTCCAACTGAACCTTAGCTCGCGGTCTACCGATATTTGTTGCTTCTTCAGTGTTATTGTTTAGAAGGAAAGTTTTTAAGTTATTCCTAAATACAATTATGCCCGAGTAGCTTAATTACAAATATAGTTCTAGCAATATTTTAAAAATGATTGTAATGCCTGCTTACATGATTTTCCGACCTGGTGTATTTCAAAGCTTTTTCTAATGTACGACTCTGGCCTTTTGGCGTGCATGCCGCGAATGTCTGGATGATTTTCAAGACGTCACTCGTCTGTGGAGACAGATCCTTTTCGTTCGGCTCAAACATTCCTGACGTCTCCGTTCGTACGACTTTTGATAAACTGCACGACTGTTTATCAAAGTCGACTTTTTTCAACTGTAAGACTGCTCTTCCACTTTTGCTCAACTGTAAGACTGGTCTTATTTGGATTGAGCTATCCCTTCAAAATATAATTTAGCGTATTTTGGCTTCACAATATTTAAAATCAACCCAGTTTTAACATTTAGAAGAAAAATATCGTACGTATTGCGAGTACTACAGCTGGGGTTGAAGTAAGCTTTTTTTACTGCGCGTGGCAAAATATAAATGGTAAAATCAATATTTTTATTTAGGTATAGGCGATTTCTAGACAGGATGTTCAGAAGCATCTCGATGCGGTGAATTTACGCTTTCCCTTTACCACGTTTTACTGGTATCGTATCATATCCCTGTCTACCATTTTTAAAAGGGGGGCATGTGACATCGATAATAATGGCTTGGCCAATTTTCTGAAGGACCAGGTCAGGTCTGCCAGTTTGATCGGTTCCGGGCACAATTTGGTTTTCGGAGATTGTAGTCCAGTGCAGGTATCATGCTGTTGTCATTATATGTTCAACCAAAGTGTTGTAGCGCATTTGCGTTGAGTTCGAGTGCCATACGGTGGTTTAAAACGTGGGGAAGCGTTTCATCAAGCTGACCACATCTTCGACATCTCGTGTCGCCATTTGGTGCACTCCTTGCGCCCTTCACAGGTAATAGATTGAGGCGTCCTCGGTGGATAAACCGCCACCCACCAAACGAGATGTACTTCCTACCCTTCAAGAAGTGGCTCGACGCCCGTTCGGCAGAGACCAGGTGCATTGTTTTTCCTTGGTTTGGTTTCTGCTGAAGGGTGACGTTGCGACGACGATGAAGGAAGTTGCGAAGAAAGCTTGCTATCATCTTCCGATCTCTCCAAGTCAATTCCTTGTTTTCGCTGTGGATAATCGGATTTTCGTTCGGTAAAGACGATCTGAGTCCCAATCTTGAAGATGCGCTACGGGCTTTGCTCCAAAGCGTTTGGTGTTGGAATGCTCGTCTTGGCGTGGCTTCTTCTGTCATAAGGCGTGGGATCAGGTCCATCGAGGGAGCCTGATCGAAGCGTCTCGATGCAACGCTAGCGCGTCCTGATAGCCTCGTCAGGAGAGGTCAATAGTTTGAATGTAGTGTCCACTAGGAACAGGTCTGAGTCTTCGGCAGCAATGGGAATAACGCATGCTCCACCAGAATGACAACCTTGTCCAAGGTGGTTATTCCTTGGATGTAGAATTCTGTCACTCATTTGCTGCTCGCTGAGGTAAGTAGAGCGTTTTCTTCATGAGTGCTCTTTGTTCGCGGTCCAGTGTCTCCAGTGTCCGGCATTGAAGAGGAATCCGCTCAGAGGGCAGCCTTGTCTGACTCCGCTGTTTGCCTTAATAGGTTCTGTCATTCTATTTGCTGTTGCTATGTATGTCGAGCCTCCATTCATTATATATTCGAGGACTTCGATCATGTCGTCTCCAATCCCGCCCCTTCTCAATGTTGTTCTGATGACGGCTGTAGTCATTAAACCAAATGCGTTTGAGAACTCCAGCAGTGCCACCCATGCTTCATCCTGGGAGCGTCTGGCGTTGTCGAGGTATGTTTGAAGTGCAAAATTATGTTCAATCACTCCGTCATGAGGCATGAATCCTTTTTGTGCTTGGCAAAAGACGCATTCGTTTGGGGACCAAGTTCTGAAACGGTCTATAAGACAGCTTGTGCAGATTTTGTAGATGGATCTTCAGAGGGCGATGGGTCTCCAGTTTTTTATGAGTGCGGGATCGCTGCCTTTGGGGATCAATATCGTCTTCGACTCCTTCCACATGGATGGAATTCGTTTGTTTTGTAAGCAAATTTTGTGAATGAGATGAAGGACACGGCACTCGGGATCGACGGCTCTTCAGTGATCGTACGTAATGCCGTCACTTCCCGCTGAGGTGTTCTCAGCTTTTCTCAGTCGCTCAAGGATTACGTTTTCTGGGAAAGGGACCATCGTTGCCTGTTGTCTTTCTGGCGGGGGCTTGGTATGGTTTCTATTCTGCGTGCGTCGAACTGTTCTTCTCGAAATATCTCCGAATAATGAGGCATCACTGTTGCGTTCGTTATTTGGCACCTTTCTGAGTCACCAAGTATCTGGCACGCTGCCCGTCGACGATTGCGGCGCTTCAGTTGTTGAATTGATTTACAGTTCAAAAGGTCTGTTCTAAAGTTCCTCATCTCTTCGGTGGGTGGTCGAAATTTTTGGTGTGTTCTCACTGCCGTTGTAATATCTTCGAGAATCAGTTCGAACTCATCCCAGTTTTTGTTTCGAGCCAGTCCGTTGAGAGGTGCGATGAATTGTTCAAGCACCCACTCAATCGGCCCTTCTATGTCCTTGGTTGTGCGATTGTTCCCAGTCACTTCTGCGCTCTCGTGTTCTTCTTCAGCAGTGTCAATGCTGACGACCCGCTCTTCAAGAGCGGAGACTTCGCTAGCCCCATCACCTTCTTCGGTCTCGGGAATAACTTCTGTAGGCGTGATATTTATTGCTTGCTGCGGTTCTACAGCAATGTCGTCTACAGTGTCTCTAGTTGGAGCGTCGATTTATTGAGTCACTTGGTCATTTGTTCGATCAAGATCCCTCTGCATTTCTTCGGATGGTGGTCTGTCTTGATCGTTTTCTATGGCGTACCCCAGCGCATTTCGGAACTTGCCCATCGCGTCTGTTGTGCATTGCGATGTTATTCAGGAGGCCCCGAGCTGTGGGGAATGATTTGTCGCCACATTCTCGGGGACATACGTGGGTGTGGATTCTTGTCAAAATCTCTCCTGCAGGCGCTGCTGTACATGCATGGCGTGAAAGTCTGATGCCAAGAGCGGCGTCGCACCTAGCACAGGTAATGTTGAACGTCGGTCGAGCGATGAGGTGTCTCCCTTCCAAGTGCCTGCATTCGGCTTGCTTCCGATGGGTCCAATCAGTAGAGGCGCATTGCCCTGAGCACCCAGGTTCGGTGCAGGGCAGGCTGAGAGGCATGGGCCACCAAACTTCTTTCACAGTGGTGCGGAAAACTGAAAGAATGACGAGCGCGGGCCGCATAATCATTTTGTTCAATACTTGCAAGCCAGAATGAAAGCTCTGGGAAAAAAGACGAAAAACTAAGTTTAGCTTTGCATGTTAATAAAAAAACAAAGACAATAAACATTTTATTTACTAAAAAGTTTTGAAAGAAGACGACGTAAGCAAAAAGATAGTAGCATCAGACCTAGTGTGCACATATCCGAATCTCACAAACTAAATAGCAAAAAAGGTTACTGAGATTTGTCAAACTGACGTTTGGCTTTCAAGATATCATCAATGTTTGGTTTGGAATTGCTGCATCCAATCAAGAAAATTGCTTTCAAATGTTCATCAGTCAATCTCGTTCGACGTGTTGACTTCTTATAATTCATTTTTGAAAATGTTTGCTCACGGACATAAGTTCCAAACAGCCGATGCCATACCAGCGGCAAATTTATTCAATTTCGGAAACTCAGGATCTGATCAGGTGCGTAGCGGTAAAATTCGACAAGTTTTCCTTCTCTGTGGTTATCTTTCAACAAGTCATTAGCTTGCAAATCAACGAGCTCCAACTGTAGTTCAGCTGGTGCACCATCAAGGGGACAATCAAACGGATTCTGGAACAGAAGAATGTCTTTCTCAGTTCTGTCGAGATCTGAAAATCTCTCAAAAAAATGCTTCTTCAAGCCACGAATAATCTATTTTGGAAAATCGAGTTTTACATCTTCAGCGATTGAAGCGCGAAACTCTCTGTAACAGTGAAAATGAGAAGTTTTCTCCTTCCAGTTGTGCTTCAAACAATGACAGCTTTCTCCGAAATCCATCGATGATTCTGTAGATATCACAGACGAGGTTATCCTTTCCCTGAAGTTTCAAGTTCAGTTCATTCATGTGGGATGTGATGACCGAAAAAGACAACTTTGACAGCCAGATAGGATCTGACAGCTGTGGATCGGCTCTATCTTTTTCAGTGAGAAAAACATCTATTTCGTTTTGGAGCTTTTAAAAACGGAACAGGACTTTACCACAGCTAAGCCATCTCACTGCTGTGTAATAAGGCAGGTCACAGAAATCAGAATCAATTTCTTCAATAAATGCCTGGAACTGACAGTGATTGAGTGCATGTTCCCGAATGAAATTCACCGCAGAAACGACTGGTTTCTGTAAACAAGAAATATCTAAGTCTTTCCCACAGAGTGCTTGCTGATGTATGATGCAGTGTATGAACAGAGCGCCTGGAATTTGAAGATCTTCCAACTGAGTCCTGATCTGCCCCACCAGACCCTTCGTTACTCCAGCCATGTTTTGACCTCCATCAACTGTAACACCTCGAAGGCTCGAAGCTGATTCCACTGCAGGTTATAGTCTTGCAAAGTTTTCTGCACTTCATGAAAATGTCTTCCAGTTTTTTGTTCCACGCATGCTGCAAACGGATGCCAACATTTTCTGTTATCTGAAAGTCCAAATTGACACCACGAATGAACACGAGAAATTGTCACGTTTTGTCAAGCAAATTAAAGTACCGTCGACGGGCCTGATGAACTGACGTCGCGTGCCGGATTCGGCCCGCTGGCCGTAGTTTGGTGACCTCTGGTATAAGGCCTAACAGCTGATCCCTCGCGAGTCGGGTGCCGTAGTTCAGGAACTGCAGGTAGCTGCTGTGGTTCGTCCTCCGGTTCAGGCTGTGAAGTTCCTCGCTCCGCAGTCGATGGCTCCATACTGCTCGCAGTTGTATCCATACTCTACACTTAGATCTTAGCCAAAAGGTCGAGAAGCGATTTCAAAATGTTTATTGCAGGAAAGTTTACAATAATTTGGATACAACATACATCTGGATTACATAGATTTTCCATTACCTATAAACAGGATACATTGTGGGTTACATACGCAGTTATGGATAAACAATGGCGAAAAAAATCAATATTGCCGTTGAGCAGTGATGTGTTCGATGTAAATCATGCGCGACCATCTGATGTGCCGGCGACACAGAGCTGCTTGAATATCTTCGTGTAGGCTCTGGAGGCGATCTTCTTCAGCAGCGATGCGTTCTTGGGATGGTAGATCCCCAGACTTCCCACGACGAAGAGCTCCACTGCAGAAACCTTTTCGTACGTTCTTCGTTATTGTCGAGCAGTTTCAGCGTATTTTGCCAGTTTATAGTATCCCTAGCCACTGTGAATGCTGTGCTACCGTTTTCAAAAGGGCATGTGACATCGATAATGATGGCTTAGCCATTTTTCTGCAGGACCAGGTCAGATCTGCCAGTTTGATCGGTTCCGGGCACAATTTGGGTTTTCGGAGATCGTAGTCCAGTGCAGGTATCTTGCTGTTGTCTTTATACGATCAACCAGTGCGTTGTGGCGCATTTGCATTGCGTTCGAGTGGTTTAATTCAGTGGGGAGTGGTTTAATTCAGTTTAAACCACATTCAGTGGTTTAAAACGTGGGGAAGTGTTTCATCAAACTGACCACACCTTCGGCATCTCGTGTCGCCATTTGGTGCTCTCCTTGCGCCATTCACAGGTAATAGATCGAGGCGTCCTCGGTGGATAAACCGCCAGTCACCAAACGAGATGTACTTCCTACCCTTCAAGAAGTGGCTCGACGCCCGTTCGGCAAAGACCAGGTGCATTGTTTTTCCTTGGTCTGGTTTCTGCTGCAGGGCGCCATCGCGACGACGACGAAGGGAGTTGCGAAGAAAGCTTGCTATCATCTTACGATCTCTCTAAGTTAATTCCTTGTTTTCGCTGTGGCTAACCGGGTTTTCGTTCAGTAAAGACCATCTGAGTCCCAATCTTAGAGATGCGCTAACGGGCTTTGCTCCAAAGCGTTTGGTGTTGGAACGCTCGTCTTGGCGTAGCTTCTTCTGTCATAAGGCGTGGGATCAGGTCCATCGAGGGAGCCTGATTGAAGTGTCCCGATGCAACTCTAGAGCAGTCCTCTCGGGCGAGAGCTCTGATGACCTCGTCAGGAGAGGTCAATAGTTTGAGCGCAGTGTCCACTAGGAACAGGTCTGAGTCTTCGGCAGCAATGGGGACAGCGCATGCTCTACCAGGAGAGCTCCCATATAAGTGTACTCATTTGCTGCTCGCCTAGGTAAATAGAGCGTTTTCTTGATGAGTGCTCTTATTTCGCGGTCCAGTGTTTCATATGTAGTTTTGTTGTACTGCCAGGAGCGCATAAGTAATATGGTGGCAGGCAGGTTAAGGGTCGTAGGGCGTCAATTCGTTGCCAAGGCGCCAGTTTGCTTTTGAGGATTTTTCGTCCTTTAGCATTTATTTGGTCGATGCGGTCATTTTCTTTCAAGATGTTGAATCCAATTGGTCGCCCTAGGAATTTAGCGCTCTGGAATTCCTCTAGTATCTGGATCCCGGTTTCTTGGATGTGGAATTCGGTCATTCGAGGTCCACGATGGACACGCCCACTCAAGTGAAGTGTCGCGCACTTTCTGGGGTTGATCTCAAGTGCCAAGTCTCGGCTGTGTTCATGTGTCAGGTCAATGATTCAGTCACTTCTGTGCTCTCGTTGTGCTCTTCATCAGCAATGTCGATGTGGGGAAAGATTTTTCGCACCTTTCTCGGAGGCATAACGTAGGTGTGGATTCTTGCCACTATCCCACTATCTCCCTTGCAGATGCTGCTGTACATGCATGGCGTGAAGGTCTTGTGCCAAATGCGGCGTCGCACCCAGCACAGGTGATGTTGAACGTCGGCCGAGCGATGAGGTGTCTCCCTTCCAAGTGCCTGCATAGGGTTTGCTTCCTATGGGCCCAATCTGTAGAGGCGCATTGCCATGATCACCCAGGTTCGGTGCAGTGCAGGCTGCGAGGCAGGGGATAGTATGGGGTAACAGTTGCTCCCTCGCGAGTCGGGTGCCGTATTTCAGGAACTGCAGGTAGCTGCTGTGGTTCGCCTTCTGGGGTATGCTGTGAAGTTCTTCGCTCCGCTGTCGGTGGCTCCATACTGCTAGCAGTCATATCCAGATTTCAAAATGTTTATTTGCAAGAAAATTTACAATAATTTGGATACAACATAGTTTAGATTTATGAACTGAAAAAAAGAATACATGGTAGGTTACATAGGCAGGTGTGATAAACGATGGCAGGGAAAATCAATATTGCCGTTGACCAGTGATATGTTCGATGTAGATCATGCGCGACCATCGGATAGTGTCGGCGACACAGAGCTGCTTAAAGGTCTTCGTGTAGGCTCTGGAAGCAATCTTCTTCAGCAGTGATGCGTTCTTGGGATCGTAGCACCCCAGACTTCCCACGACGAAGGGCTCCACAGAAACCTGCCCGAACGTTCTTCGTAATTGTCGAGCAGTTTCAGCGTATTTTGCCTGTTTAGTGTCTAGCTACTGTGAATGCTGTGCTACCGTTTTCAAAAGGGCATGTAACATCGATAACAATAGCTTGGCCATTTTTCTGGAGAACCAGGTCAGGTCTGCTAGTTTGATTGGTTCCGGGCACAATTTGGTTCTCGGAGATCGTAGTCCAGTGCAGGTATCGTGCTGTTGCCTTTATACGTTCTACCAGAGCGTTGTGGCGCATTTGCATTGCGTTCTAGTGCCTCATACAGTGGTTTATCACGTGGGGAAGCGTTTCATCAAACTGACCACATCTTCGTCATCTCGTGTCGCCGTTTGGTGCTTTCCTTGCGCCGTTCACTGGTAATAGGTTGAGGCGTCCTCGGTGGATAAACCGCCAGTCTGCAAACGAGATGTACTTCCCATCCTTCAAAAAGTGGCTCGACGCCCGTTCGGCAGAGACCATCGACAAGGGCGAGATGGCACGGGGGGGTAATAGTAATAAAGTGCCAACTACACAAGGAATTCATGATAACTGTTGGAAATAATTGTTTGTATAACTTGACGTAGAATTGTCGAGTTTGCCATTTGTTGTTGCGGTGTCACTAGGAAAGAGACTATAAAGGCCCGTGGGCCTTTAGGCTTTAAACACTGGGCAATGTGGCCCAGTGGTTAAAGTCCAGAGTTCCAAGATTGGCGCAGAGAGACGCGGGTTCGATCCCAGCTGTGTGCGCCAGTTTCAGGTCAGAGTCGGCAAGGAGGCCGGGCGGTTAATTAAGCACAACAGAATTGTAGCAGCGAGTTGCGGGTTCAAGACCGCAAAATGTTGTGAATGTTCTGCGATGTTAAGAATTGGTAATAGGCCTACTGCCTAATAAACGCTGAAACCGCTATTTCTGTTATAAAGGCCCGTTCACAATAATGGCAAGACACGGGCGTGAATAGAATATGATAGAATAGAATAGGATAGAATAGGATAGAATAGAATAGGATAGAATAGAATAGAATAGAACAAAATATAATAGAATAGAACAGAATAGAATAGAATAGAATGGAACAGAATAGAATAGAACAGAATAGAATAGAATAGAATACAATAGAAGTGTCGGCGTTGAAGAAATAGGCCCATTGCCTTTTGCCGATTCTTGAACTTTTCGTGACTTGATTCACAAGTGATCCTACCTTTGCAACCCGCGATCTTTCCATAGCTGACGATTGATTGAGATAGCTGCTGGACTTATTGCCTGTGGTCCGAAATTCGCTAGGCATTTTAAGACTGAACATATGCTTTTGCATAGCCTCGTCTAGTCTGTTTTTGAAGAGTTCATACTCGGAGCGTCAACGATGTTATCAGGGAGGCTGTTCTAGCCTGTTCCACATGTCGGTGACTCGAAGCGAGAAGAAAAATTGTCGCATGGATGTTTTCCAACGCTGTTTTTTTAGTATATAGCCGTGGCCCCTGGTGTTGGTTCATGTTTCAAATTCTAGTAATCCGTCTAGGACCTTGTATAAGCCATGAGGCGCTGCAGCAAGCGCCTCGACACCGCCCATGTCGTTGCCCCTCGTGTAAACAGGACTTAATAAAGAAAGCAGACAAGTTTACTCCCGACGAAAGGCTTGTGAACAATAAATAAGTACTATCTAAGATTGGAACTCAGATGGTCTTTACTGAACGGAAACCCGGTTATCCTGAGCGAAAACACGGAATTGACTTGGAGAGATTGGAAGATGATAGCAAGCTCTCTTTGCAACTCCTTTCGTCGTCGTCGTCGTCGCGACGTCGCCCTGCAGCAGAAAAGAGACCAAGAGTACATCTCGTTTGCTGATTGGCGTTTCATCCGTTGAGGACGCCTCAACCTGTTACCTGTGAATGGCGCATGGAAAGCACCAAATGGCGACACGAGATGCCGAAGATGTGGTAAGTTTGATGATACGCTTCCCCACGTTATAAATCACTGTATGAGACACTCGAGCGCAATGCAAATGTGCCACAACGCTCTGGTTAAACGTATAAAGACATTATCACGATACCTGCACTCGACTGCGATCTCCGAGAACCAAATTGTGCCCGGAACCGATCAAACTAGCAGACCACTGACCTGGCCCTCCAGAAAAATGGCCAAGCAATCGACATCACCTGCCCTTTTGAGAACGGTAGTACAGCATTCACAGTGGCTAGAGACACTAAACAGGCAAAATACGCTGAAACTGCTCGACAATTACGAAGAACGTACGGACAGGTTTCCGTGGAGCCCTTCGTCGTGGGAAGTCTGGGGACCTACGATCCCAAGAACGCATAGCTGCTGAAGAAGACCGCCTCCTGAGCCTTCACGAAGACTTTCAAGCAGCTCTGTGTCGCCGACACTATCAGATGGTCGCGCATGATTTACATCGAATACATAACTGGTCAACGGCAATATGATTTTTCCCGCCATTGTTTATCCATACCTGCGTATGTAACCACCATGTATCCTATTTACAGAATAGGTGATAGAAAATATCATTAATGCAAATTATGTTGTATCCAAATTATTGTAAACTTTCATGCAATAAACATTTGAAATCTGTTATTACCAGCTTAATGCCTGATACGACCACATGTGGGGTCAACGATATTAATTTGTTTTTGGATCATGGCGAAGTGCTAGGAGCTTGCTCTACCTTTGCCGCGGATCAGCCCGGTATTGCACTAGTGACCTTCGGGATCGGTCCATGAAATAATCTGAGAGTATCAATCTTCTCACATAATCATCTTCTTCCCACTGCTTTTGCAGTCCCTTTCCAACTAAAATAGTTTAAATTTTCCACCGCAAGTTAAGTCCTACTGAAGCTTCATACGAAGCATACCAATACATGTTGTTTCCTCGGTGGCATTGTTAGAAACGAGAGTTTTCAAGTTATTCCTAAATACATACAATTATACCTGTGCAAATAGTTCTAGCGATATTTAAAAAATTACTGCTTCCAGGATTTTTCAACCTGGTATATTTCAAAGCTATCTTTAATGTACGACTCTGTTTTTTTGCGGCTATCCGTGAATGTCTCTGGCTGATTTTCGTGATGTAACTCGTCTGTGGAGATAGATATTTTTTTCGTAGGTATAAGACGTAAGTGCACAAACATAACATAACATAGTGATGTCGGCGCTGTGGAGTAGGCCTGATGTGGCCTGTCGCCGATTCTTGAACTTTTCGTGACTTGTTCAAAGAAGATTTAAAATCGTCTCATTTGACCGGATCTTTTCATGACTGACGATAGTTTGAAATAGCTACTAGACTCCCATCGGGTTCGATATGGTGCCAGGCATTTCAAGTCTGAACATATATAATATATTTTTCCATAGCTTTATCTAGTCTGTTCTTGAACGCGTTCATACCCGGAGCGCCAACGATGTATACAGGGAGGCTGTTCCACATGTCGGTGATTCGAAGCGAGAAGAAATGTCGTGTGGAGAAGTTGCAGCGCAGTTGTTTTAGTTTATAACCTTTGCCCCTGGTGTTGGTTCTTGTTTCAAATTCTAGTAATCCATCGGGGACCATTGTATAAACCATGAGTATACTTGTATACTTCAATGAGGTCCACGCAGACGTCGATAATTAAGGCTTGGAAGCTTCATAATCTTTAATCTTTCTTCATATAGGACTTGCCCTTCAAGCCTGGAATTATCCTTGTTGCAAGTCTGTGAACATTCTCTATTAAATTTTTGTCCTTTTCAAATCTAGATGACCACACAACGTTTCCAAACTCTAGATTCGGGTGCACGACGGCAACAAACAACTGCTTTATTGCTTCTGCACTGCATCTAGGAACTCGTAAGAGCGTCAGATTAGACCAAGACCTTTGTTGGATGTGTTAGCTTTCGTTTCAACATGCTGAGAAATTTCAGCTCCTTGTCGACATAAACTCCGAGATCTTTCTCAACACTAGACTTTTCAATCATTACTCTCTCGTTGTAACCATGTCTTCTCTTACTATATTATTATTATTATTATTCAACGAAGAGATTGTCGTGGCGTCTCGTTCAGATCGAACTTCGAGGACACGTTACAAGTGGCTAAAAAGAACACGAGAAGATAAAAACAGATGACGTCTATGCTAAAAAGAGGACATATGCCAAGACTGATGACGTCTAAGCTAGAACAAACAACACCTATGCTAAACCAGTCATATCCATGATAGATTAGATGACGGATAGGCCTAAGATTTAAAGGCTCTACGGAAAAGTTCTGTTTTTAGGCGTCGACAAAACAACAGCAGCGAAGAAGCAGATGTCACCGATGCTGGCAGACCATTCCATGTTCTGGCCGAGGCGACCGGAAACGCTCTGTCGCCGACGGTGGACAGACGTGAGGACGGGACGACGAGGTCAGCCTTCGACGAGGAACGCAGTCGCCTTCTAGAAGGCAGATCCGACACGCGCCGTAGGCCTTCAGCGAGATGAGGTGCTGCTAAACCATGGAGGCAGCGGAACGGCGACTTTAAACTGCGTGCGCTGCTGGATGCACAGCCAGTGAAGGTCACGCAAAATTGGTGTCACGTGGTCGAATTTCCGCCGGGCACAAACGAGTCGCGCGGCAGCGTTCATTACGAATTGCAGTTTGTTAAGTGCCGTGATGGGAAGTCCGTAGAGTGTGGCATTGCCATAGTCCAGTCTGGTCAGCACAAGCGACACCATGAGGGCCTCGAGGACCGGCCTCGAGAGACAGCGACTGACGCTACGAATTCGCCGCAGGATGCCAAAACAAGCAGCGGTTACTTTGGCAATGTGGTTGTTCATAGATAGTTCTGAGTTCAGCTGAATTCCGAGGCTGCGCATAGAGGATGCAGGTGCGACGAAATCGTCGCCCACGCGCACAAGGTTGGCTGGAAGCTGATGTTGGCGCCGAGCGGTCGCGAATCAAATAAATTCAGTTTTCGATGCATTGAGTTGGAGCCGGTTGGAACGCATCCAGTCTGAAACGGCATCCATGCAGGCTGACATCCGGTCTTGCAGCGCTGCAGCGTCCGCCGGCGCACAGTAGCCATAGATTTGGGTGTCGTCGGCAAACACGTGCGGATTCAAGCTGTGTGAATCAATTATGTGCAACGCGTCGGCAGTATATAGCAGGAAGAGCATTGGGCCGAGGATCGACCCCTGTGATACGCCGCAGGTGACCGTCGATGGTGTAGAAGAGGAGAGCCCGCGACGAACACGTACATTGGAGTCTCTTGTTGAGGTAAGACTCGAACCACCGCAGCACCGTACCGTGCAGGCCATACGATACGTCTAGCCGACGCAACAAGGTGGAGTGGTCGGCCGTATCAAATGCAGCGGAAAGATCGAGTAAAGCCAGTGCCGCGATGTTGCCGCGGTCGACCGCCTGCAGAATATCCGAAAGAACCTTCAGCATGGCGGTCTCCGTCGAGTGGTGACGACGGTATGCAGACTGGAGGCGTAGGTCCGGCTTTTTGAGAAGCGGCGTGATGTAAGCGGATTTGAAGTTCTCAGAGACAACCGTCAGCGAGGGAGCGGTTAAGCAGTTCAACAATAAAAGGTGAAAGGCTGGCAACATTCTCCCTAAGTAGATGCGACGGCAACAGGTCGTTGGCGCACTGCTTGTTAGGCAGCGCGCGTACCGCAGTGGTGACCTCATCCACTGTGACGCAGGTGAACTCGCTTAGCACACAGTTGTAGGGGCACGGCGTAAAAATTGCCGCGGGAGCATCGGCCGACGACGCGCGCACAGCTGAAGTTTTGTTTCCAAAGAACGCATGGAATCCTTCCACGCTCACGTCGCCCGAGGCATCCGCACGACCTCTCCCCATGAGCCTATCCAGCGAACACCACAGCGCCCGAGGGTCGCCGCGCTGTGCGTCAACTCTTAGACGCCAGAATGACTCCCTCTTGGATCTAAGAAGGTTGACATGGGCGCGCCGCGCATCCCGCCAGTTGGACGTCGCTTCAGCCCCAGCAGCAGGATCGTTACGTCTGCTCGCGTGATGGACAGCCCGCTGGAGCAGCCGAACACCACGCTTTGAAGCGCGACATTCGTCGTCAAACCACGGGTCGGAGGCTCGCTGGGGGACACGAACAGTTCGTGTAGGAATGAGGTCGTCGAGCAAAGATGTCAATTCGATGTTGTAGAGTTTTGCAAGATCATCCACCGACAGCTCCGACCATGAGTCCGGCCGACCAACTCGGGACAACTGAAGTCTCATGCTCAAAACATCGCCGTCGAGATCGCGCCACGGGCTACAGGTGACGGTTCTGTACGTCAACGCCGGGCGAACACATGGCACCATCCACTGGAGCAGTCGGTGGTCAGATATTGCGATTTCGATGATGTCAACGGGCAGAAACTGAATGTCGGTACGCGTGATGACAACATCCAGCAGCCCGCCAAGGTCATGGGTTGGTAAGGTAACGTGACAGACCATGCCGAAGGCAGACAGCAGATCGTACAGCTGACGCGCCCATTGGTCGTCGGCACGATTCAGTTGAACATTAAAATCACCAGAGATAAAAACGTGATCGGTGAGGGTCTCAAGTCTAGTTAAAACATGGCTTAATTCAACAAAAAAATCACGTGAGACAGCAACTGATCCGTGACGATAGATGACGACAGAAACACACGCGAACGAGCCGCAAGCGACCGTAACACACAGCAGCTCAAAGGTGGTGGGTCGGGCGCCGATGTCGAACCTGGTCAGCTTAACGCCGCAGGCGACGGTCGCTATAGTCCGCCGTGATTCGTCACTGGGGTGTTGCGCTGTGCGCGAGGCCGTGCACGCTCGACCACTTGGAGTCCTTCAGCCCGAAGACGCGCGATGGGGGGAAACCTAGTCAGCATCATGCCAGCTCTCAGTCAAGAAGACGACATCCAAAGAGCGCGAGCGGCGGATGTGAAGGAACTCGTCAACTTTGTTATTCAGCGAATGGATGTTTAGGCTGCCGAACATTAACCGGCGACACGACTGCGCGAACGCGAAGTGACGATCGACACAGGTCCACATTCAGCAGCAGAAGGATCAGCCGACGTACAGTCTAGCACAGATGGCTGCCGTCGTGGCAACGGCCGATTGCCAATTATCACAAACACACAACCGTCGCACGCAACCAGATACGTGGCGGCAGTACGCCTGTTACGACCGGCACGGCATCCGCGATAAGACAGACGAGGGGCGGGGGTAGCAACGAGCAAATCGACTCTTTGACGGACGGATGGATCGAGGGAGGCCAAGCAGCTGCATTGTCGAGTAGGCTAATGCATGGTGCCATGGATATCAACCCGATTCAACTCACGTTACAGACTGTAAAAAAGCAATGTCAGACCTCTAAAAAGCAGCAAGAAGACCTGTATGTAGAACGTCGAGACGATTACTCAACAAAATCCGTGGAATCTAGGTCGAACGAAGGCTAGCATCACAGGGCTTGCATCAGCCAAGTAGGGAGTTGATAGGCCAAGGGTGAAAAAAAAAGAACCGAGCCGGAAAACGAACTGCACTCGTGCATAGTGATCATTTAGACACAATATTCACTGTAAAACGATCCACGCAAGAAAGTCATCTTGTCAATCAGTTGTATTAAGATTCACGAATATTCACTATATTCTTGCTGTTCATTGTACCTCCCGAGGTGAAGTACTTGTCAGCATTAAACCGAAGCTGAAACGTATCAAACGAGTTAACTAAACTGTCAAGATCATCTTGCAATTGCACTTAATTTGCCGCATCTTTCACTGTATTATAAACTTTCGTGTCGTCGGCATACATGGAGCACACGCTGGACACTACTTCTGGCAGATCATTAAAAGAAGCAACGAACAAAATAGGCCCAAGAACGCTTCCTTGTGGCAAACCACTGCGCACTGATGCCCAGTCCGACAGGGTTCCGTTAATGCTGACACGTTGTCGTCTGCCTACTAGAAAGTCTCTGATCCATTGGAGTACGTTTCCCTCAATTCCCAAAGACTTCACTTTACGTAACAGCCGCTCATGCGGAACACTGTCAAATGCCTTGGCAAAATCGAGGTACAATGCATCCACTGGCTCTATTTCGTCCATAAGGCGGGTCCAATCGTTTTCCTGAGTCCAAACATTCCTGAGGTCTCCGTTCGTAGGACTTTTGGTACCCTCCCGCTCCGATTTTGTTTGCGAGCGTGGCATTACACATTGCCATCGAAATAGCAATGACGTTTAGCCAAAAAGAAAAACGAATATTTCTTTCGTCTAAATCGTGACATAAAATGACCTCATAGCGATTCAGGTTAATTGTGTTGAACAAAACTCCGGTTCTTGAGATTACCTACATCGTATGACTAGCAGCGAATATAAATGAGATAACGGCCCATATCTTAAAACAATATTTTAAAATTTTAAGGACACTCGATGAAAAATCTAATAACTCGAAATCATGTCTCTAGGTGAAGTAAGGACTTTGAAAATAAAATATCCCAAAAGGAGAAATCCTCCAATTTGAAGCAAATGTATGTAAAATTAGAGCAAACTCCGTTTTAGGCTGTTTGCTTTTAACATGTTGAAAGCTCTATTTGATCTTTTGGATTGTTTCTTCCTCGAATTTAATCGTATCAGTAAAAAAAGGAAGAAAGCTCTGCGGAATAGATTTCCGCCATCGCCAGCTTTCCTTCCGTTGACCTTGAGCGGCGCCGCGGTGTAGGCGCAGCCTGCATGCTCTCTCAATCGCTGATACGCAACCGCCCGAGCTGCTGCGCAGCTCCTCTGGTGACTACTTTGCATCACCATCTTCAGTGCGTATTACCATGTGAGTTTTAGTAACACCTTTTAATGCAATTATCGTTTGATAATTGTAAGGCAATCGCCTAAAAGTTGCTATGTGTTAAATTAAGTAACCACTGTTTTAATAACTGTTTAGAGTTGCGCGTGTGAAGTGTTTGGGTTAGCGCTTGTGAGGCGGAACGGTTTTCCGCTGGGCGTGATCCCTGTGATTCAGTGAAATTACTTTACTTGCGCCGCCAGTAATTACTTAATAAGGTTCATTTTACTTGCATAAGCACTGCACAAAATAGCCTTAGCCCGTTTCGCTCAGCCGCTGACGAGCCCGTTAGCTATGCTGTCGTAGGGCGATCAAATCCTTTGATCGTCCATAGCGTATTCTGAAGCCAATACACTCGAGCTTTCGCATCCCCTCGCGAATTGCTTGAGGTATAGCCTTAGTTTACTGGAGAGGAAGACGGCTTCGCAGTACACTTGTCATACGTGCCGTTCCTTGACCTGCGTACTCGTAAGAGGCACCAGGTACTCCGCGCAAGTCCAGAAAGCCTAATTTCTGGGCGACAGACCAACTCAGGTAAGGTAGGCGTTACCGCTTCGGCGGGAATCGCTACCAGACAACCGCCATTGGTGCAATCGGCAGTTGCTTACCGCCGCTATACCCGTCGGGAATTGGCAAGCACCGGAAGCACGCGTGCGTCGGTGTTCTCCCTCGAGCACATAGCGGATACGAAGCCGACCCCACGTGGGGTAGGGAATGCGCTTTAACTTCTTGAATCTAATTCCGGGAAGGAATAAATTGTCTATGCTTCTCGAAGCGTTTTTCATGCAAAATTTTTTATCTTCAAAAAAAGCGCAGGGAAATTCGTCGAGAACCTGTAACGCTTCTCGAGTTAAGTAATTCCCACCGAACTACAAATTGAACGATTGACTAATCCTTAAATTCGAACTTGTGATTTTCTTTCATTTTCTTCTGGCGGGTTTGCCTCCCGCCGTGTTTTAAATGAAAGTTCTGATCTAATAGACTCTCTGATTACTGCATGAATTACTCGGAACGCCTGAAGATTATCAGTCATGGGACTTTGAGTTCGTATGCCTCCATGGGAAATTTTGACTATGCAAGCCCATACCAGTACAAAATTCCTTAGGATGATGCCAGATAATTTATTTGATATTAAATGTAATCGCATTCCAATTTAAAGCGAAAATTAAAGCTCGATACGTGTTCATTCCTCTCCAACTATAGATTCAATTTCGGATCGTTATGCTTTCAAAGATATTATGGGAAGTGAATATCCCTTGAAAATTCATCTAATTCTAACGTTAGGTACTTTTGAAATAATCAAAATATTTTTCTCAAATAATGATGAGTAGATGGTTCGATGAATATTATTTAATTCGTGATATTAAACATACGCAATGGCATTACCCAATCAAATTTTAAAGGATTTAAAATCTTTCCGAAAAACCTGGAAGTATATTGGAGACAAAAAATTAAAGTTTGATTAACCAGTCGATTTAGAAATGTTGATATTTTTATAAGGGCAACATTGATTTATGATTTCCATAACGCCATCAGAAGAGAAAATACCGGATATATAGGAGAGCCATGTTACTATTTACTGGTACTGATTCACTGTGCTATATACATGTATATGATTTTCAAACCGATGATTTTTTAAAAAGATGAAAGATAACCAAGAATTTTGGCCACATTGGATTTTCCAAAATATCATTCCCAATTTTCAGATAAATTGAGAAAGTAAAGGAAAATTTTAAAGATGAAACTGTGCGCATTTTCATTTCATTTTTAGTTAACAGTGACGGTTGTTCCGGAATCCTGAACACCGGAGTTGTTAATAATGGAATCATCATTGGACGTTTCAGTACAAATCATAATATAAACGCAAAGTTATATTTCGAATAAACGGCATGATATACATTGAAATATTTCTCATTTCAGTATTTCGATATACATTCTAATATTTTATTAGCAATGTGAGGTATTAGCTTATCATTTGGAAATTCAATAGTAAATTAATCTAAATTATGTTTGGAAAAAATAAATCCCGAGTTTATGGTACTGAGGTAATTTACCATTATTACCAAATCTTTATTCAAAGAATAAAAAGTACAAAAAGCCTATCAACTCACTCCCTATATTGACGATATTTCTTTATTAATTGATTATGTATATTGATTTTTTAGATCTCGTATATGTGATTTAGAGTTTAGAAAATAAAATTACAATCGATGGGAAAAACCAAATCTATATAAAAAGATATTAAAGCCTACGTGCCGGAAATAAACGACAAAGGAACATGGAAATTTAACTATTAAAAATATTTTAAAAGGATAAAAACTGTAGCAGTTTGAGCCAAGATTTTCGTCTAAAAATATGGAGAGATGCCAAAATTTTCAAACCGATGAACCAGAGGTGGAACCCAAAATTTTAAAATCGCTTTCCGATATGTTCACGTTGCACTGAATGTCCTACAAATTCAAGTTCAAACGCTGATGAAAACTGAAAACATATTTCTCGTAATGAAGTGAAACTATTATATTGGTTAAGTGAAAAACTACACATCACTATTATAAACCATATCAAACCACACAGAATATCTAACTAATACTGTTTAAAACTTCAAACTTCACGTCGCAAACAGAAACACTACAGCTAGTGCATCAAACTAACGCTGGCTTAACTGTAAAGCTTCACGTCACTAAAAAAACTACATCATAAAAAACTTATATTAGTAGAAATTAGGTTGCAAAATTTTTCTGCAAGATAAATTCAGACCTATCTATTTTCAGTGCCTCCAGTATTTCATAACAATATTCAACATAATGAATAAAAGTTTCGTTTTTTCAATTTCGAAACGACGAGGGGCCATGGAGGTCCATTCCTCTGCTATCGAGGGGATGCTGACGAATTTTAGCTTCCATGAAAATTGATAGTTGGAATTTTTTGGCCTCACCGATCAAGTTTGAACATTCATGACTGCTGGAACAGTAAATGGGTTTTATCAAAGGACTATTATTACTATCAATGACAATGAGTAGCTATGACAAAACGTATTACTGCAAGAGCACGAATAAACATTTCCTCTCATTTAAAGGTTTCCACTTTATATATCCTACTAAGAGAGCAATCGATAGTTCCAAAGAAGGCAATTTGACGGAACAGTTCTTGAAAAATGAAAAGATGACAGCTAAATTTGACTTTTAAAACTAAGCATGTAATGAGACAACCATCAACAAACCGAGCAGAAGTTTGAGTAAATTAAATTTTTCAGGTAGCATATTGAAATTTGAAGAAAGCTCGATGGTTGACCTGTCTTTGATGGAGAAAAACCAAACTATGAAAACAAAGAGAATAAAGCCATGCGTGCCGAAAATAAACGGCATAGGAACATGGAAACTTAACTATGAACAATATTTTAAGAGGATAAAAACTAAGTCTAGAAATATGGAGAGATGCCAAAATCTTCAAATCAATGAACAAGAGTTGGAACCCAAAATTTTGAAATCGCTCTCCGATATATTCACGTTCCACTGAATTTACTACAAATTCAAGTTGGAACACGGATTAAACTGAAAACATATTTCTCTTAATAAAGTGAAACTATTAAATTAGGTAAATGAAAAACTACACATCACTATTATAAACCATATCAAACCACACAGAATATCAAACTAATACTGTTTAAAATTTAAAACTTCACGTCGCAAACAGGAACACTACAGCTAGTGCAGCAAAAAACGGAGGTCCATTCCTCTGCTATCGAGGGGTTGCTGACGAATTTTAGCTTCCATGAAAATTGATAGTTGGAATTTTTTGGCCTCACCGATCAAGTTTGAACATTCATGACTGCTGGAACAGTAATTGGGTTTTATCAAGGGACTATCATTACTATCAATGAGTAGCGAAGACAAAACGTATTACTGCAAGAGCACGAAGAAAAATTTCCTCCCATTTAAAGGTTTCCACCTTATATATCCTACTAAGAGAGCAGTCGATAGTTCCAAAGAAGGCAATTTGACAACACAGTTCTTGAGAAAGATAAAGATCAACACTAAATTTGACTTTTATAACCAGGCAAGCAATGAGACAATCATCAACAAACCTAGCAGGAGTTTGAATAAATTTAATATTTATGGTAGCTCATTGAAATTGGAAAAAAGTTCAATTGTTGACCGGTCCTTTTTTATGATCTGACGACAAGCTGCTTGGATCACCGAAGAGGTCGTCAACAGTAGAGACTCAGGCGCTGATGCAAGAAAAAAATTAAAATTAATTAATGTAAATTAATGTCAAAATAGTCAACCAGGAACACTATTATAGAATATATCAACCGTAGTTGCAACCTTTATATGCCAATACCAGAATTTATCTGATTGAATGTTGAAATTCTTATGGTTTGACTTGGAAATATATTAACATTTTATCGAGTCCGTTCGTCAGAATGCATATGTATAGAATTTAACGTTTCTTTCAAATTAAAACAAAGAATGTATTGAAGCCTAGAGGTGAATACCCTACGATTGAATTGTTATTACAGTGTGGAGGGAACAAACTTCTATCCACTACCTATTTCTCATCACTGTGGCGACTGTCTAGTGCTTGGTTCCTGTTTCAGTTATGTTGATTCGCTCATTGAACAACCTTTCGCCCTGCAGCTAAATAAAGCAATATCTTTTGATATATCACAGGCTTTTCATTTGAATATTATGCTTTGATATATTAATATAGAATAAGGAATAAAGATTACTCTTTCATGCAGTTCACAGCATATACTCCGCTATGGCAGGACCTATGTATCATCTCTGACTACACATCACATTCGCTACACATCAGTGTCACTTTTAAGCGTTTTGAACTGAAATATAATGACCGAATGAATTCACGTTTTTTAAAATGTTGGAGTGCGAGCATGATAATTTCTGAGCTAATATTTGTGCAGATGCGTTGCTTTAAGTACGGTAGATATTTTATAATATCACGTATGGACCGTTGAAGCAGATGCAGGTAGCTAAAACATGAGTATAATAGATTGATGTTGAAGGAAGTGTTTCTAAAACAGAAGGTAAATGAACTCATGGTAGCAATTTAGTAGTGTTTGCAGCTAATGGTAAATTTTTTGCGTTTTCGACTGCCTTAAAGTGCTTAATTGGGACGTGTTGAATTGGTTATTATGGTGGCAATTTCAGCAAGCCACTGAATAGGAGGTCCTGAATAGTCCCCTTACGAGACTTGTCCATTAATCCTTCAATTTCACAATGCAATTCTTCCTGCAAGTTCATATTTCATTCACATTTGTTTAACAAGCATCCACATTCAACATTTATCTCTGGGCCTAGAAACACCGTTTCCACCATGCTTACTTAAATGCATAATCAATCATGCACTTCCTACCGAGACCCTTCAACTCTTCCGCACTGTAGTCTGCTATTAATCATCACAAGATCACCCGGCGTCCTAAGCCAATTCATCACTTATATCTACTTTTCACCCACAATCACGTCCCTTTCATTCCCACTGGTAAACAATGCACCATGTTCCCACTACCCCACAGCCGGGGATGGGTTCAGTGGTGAAGACGGCTTTCCACCCGCGACGTCCGACGTTCTTGCCCCTGTAGTCTTGGCTATTGTATGAAATGATCAAGAGGTTCTCCTCGCTTTTGAAAACTTGACCAAGCTTGATTTCATCGTAGCAGAAATTCCTTAAAACAGCAAGACAAATTCGATAAATAGTCAGTGAATCAATCAAACAACGACTTGAACGTTGGGAAATTTATAGGATATCGTTGAAATTCCCAATTTTCATTACGCTGAACTCCATAATTAAGCGGCGGGTATTTAAAGGCACAAAAACAAATAATATATGGATCTGATAATTCTGGCATGCATTGCATAGGCTATGTCCCACTAAATTGAAATTACGAAAAGTTTAAATGAGAAACGCACCTCGGTTTTACATCGTCAACTTGAGTTCTTATTACCAGTTGGTCTAGGTAGCAAATTCCATTGCCGTGACGATAAGCAATGAGGAATTCTTTAAACGTCAGCACAGCTCGCTGACACTTCTCAGCTTCAAACACGATGTCAAATTGCAGCGCTGTAAAAAAATCACAAGCAGACAAATATTCCATAAATAGAAGTGGTTAGATGAATGTGGATTGTCCTAGTTGTTATTGTATTGGAACCAGAACTGTAAATATTGAACCACAAATTTACCCCTCATTCTTTCATAGAATTCAATCAAAACCCTAACGGGTTCCCTCCCCCACCCAGCCAGAACCTAACCCAGACAACCAAATTATGCGTTAAGGGTCCATCTTCACCTGCTACTGTTTTTCCAATTTTTTCTCTCTGTCTGGCCACTTTGCGGATAGATCTAACTACTTAAACACGCTGTCCGACGAGGGCGCTACATTGCACAACGTAGAAGGAAGGTCCCAGAAGGATTACTAGAATTTGAAACAAGAACCACCACCAGGGGGGACGGCTATTAACTATAAAAACTGCGTTGCTACTCATCCATGCGACAACATTTCTTCTCGCTTCGAATCACCGACATGTGGAATAGCCTCCCCGATGACATCGTTGACGCTCCAAGTGTAAACGCGTTCAAGAACAGACAAGACAAAACTGTATGGATAAATTTATGTTCAGACTTGAAAGAAATGCCTGGCACCATATCGAACCCGATGGATATCTAGTAGCTATTTCAAACTATCGTCGGTTTGGAAAAGATCCGGTCGAAGGACCTGTTTATAGATCTCCTGTGGGCAAGTCACGAAAAGTTCAAGAATCGGCGACTGGCCCCATCAGGCCTACTCTTCAGCGCCGACATCACTATGCTATGCTATTCCTCCTTGAATTTACTACACTAATTTCATCTAATTTCACTTTCCTAAATTTAGATTATATAATTCATTCATAGGTATACGTAGGCACTCACCAAGATTCCAACTAAGAATTTTTGCCAATCTGAATGCCAACCACTCTACTCAAGGAAACTTCAGCTCATAGTACACACGCAGACAGTTACACAAACTCATCACTGGTAACATACTTAGACTATATCCTTTAGATTTCCCAACAATAGCCAAAATAAAAAGCCTTTCAAGTCCAATCAGTTAAAACTACACCCTTCATTCAGACAATAACTTATTAACTTCATCACAGATAAAACAACTTCAATCGGAATAGACCCAATCCTACTCTCTTCTTTCCATTACACACTAATAAAGCTTACCTCTCACCAACAGTACATAGATTTTACATACTCAACATTTCCCTCACGCTGACAAACACCGCAATAACATTTGTAGGCAATGTCACCTAGATCGCAGCCGGGGAATAAACACCCAACATGTAGCATAACATCCACAACATGCCTTCTAATGATGAACACTGGAACAGTATTTTAAAACTGAGAACAAAACATCATGCTCTTTAGTTGAACAAATACGAGTACATCGGATATCTTCGGAAATAATACGAGTACTCGAACTTAGGCCATCAACCATAAGTGCATGTATTTATAGAACAAATCAATTCAAGACGATTAAACCAAAAAATGTAACAAACTTGTAAACTTTCCCCCAACCTAACCAATACTTTATCTTAGTTCCTTTCAGATCTACTCCTCAACCTTGCAAAAACTTCCACGAACCCCTTATCAACACAGTTCTACAACCAAATTACTAAAATTTGAAGTACAATAGCAACATTTATATTTACTGGACCTGTCAACCCTGCTTACAAAAATGATTTTTTGAAACACACTTCCCAGTTCCAAAATATTCGCATTAGGTCGACACCCACAACCTTCTAAGACTAATCGCAAATAGTCAGCTCATTCTCACCACTTTTAAGACGGGTCAAACTGCTCTATTGACGTCAGCTCTAGCAATTCTATTGTAGGAACACCTCAGCCAGGAAACGGAGACGGACTGAATAGACGCACTGGTAGGTACAAACGCAACGCATCAACCAACAACCCGAACAAAAGTCTAATTTTAAAACAACAAAAACCCTATTTAGTTATCTGAGCCTAGAGCAGTTGTCTCTCCATCACATCTTAGCATCATTCATTCTCATCGTTCATAATCATCGTCATCAACACGCTATGTAAATGATTACTTTTCATGGAAAAGAAAATAAAAATAACGTTCAAGTAGGAAGAATGATAAATATGACATAAAACGAATACACTTAATGTATTGGAGTTTACAATTCTTGGCATCTTAACAGCTTCTTATCTGAATCTGATTTCGTATAATATTGACTTTTAACGAACCTGGGAAAAAATGCAAATGATGAGGAAGTAGATGTATCTTCCCGAGTGTCTGCTAGCCGAGTCGGTTAACGGGGTTAGGTCGATGACCACAAACATCATGTTTGGGTTACTCTTGCTTATTTCAACGACTGACTAAAAAATAATTGATTAGGTACTTCTTACAGCTTTAAAATAATTTACAAAATCTACGTTTATATTTATCTAAAAAATTATTTACTTTCCTCTTGAATGACTACCTGGGTTTGATGCGTCAGGGTAGCCAGGCGTCGTCACCACAGTATTATTCGTTGTGATTTTTCTTGAATACGACTTAAGTAATTTCAACATGGCATCTGAAAACCAAAAGTTGAATTAGTAGGAGATAAGATTTCTTTATTTATTTCATAAAACAAAAATTTCAAAAAAATCACCCCAAACCATGAACAAATGTGAGGGAAACTCATCCATTGTCAAAGTATTGTTGCGGTTTAAATTATTTTCTGTTAGACGGTTTACCGTTACCGGTAAAGTGGGCAATCGTGTCGCGTGTGCTGACGTGTTATCCCCGGCTGAAGTCCGCGTTAGGATATCTATTCATTATTTTGTTGAGACTTGGTCGGAGCGCATCTTCCTCTCACTATACTCTTGTGACTGTGTAGTGTCCCTAGTAGGTGAGTTGTAGTGGAGATAGAAGATATGATAATTCTGTATGTGTAATTCAACCTTTGAACCTGCTGAATAAGTGTTAACCAATTCCCCACTTATAAATTCTGTTTGCGGAATTCAGCATTTGAAATTGCTAAATTAATAGTGTTGCTATTTATCTTTGTAACTAGATTAGCTCACCATCATTGTTCGGCAGGATCGATTTCTTGCCTGGCCAACAAGTACGGCTCCTACGTAGGCCGACGACTGCGGTGCTTCTACAGGGAAGCGTCCGCCACTTATTCAAGTCTCTACCTGTTCCGACACCTACCGTGTGTTCACTCACAGCTCATGCCGTACCGCTTCCCGTTTTACACTTCAGTACTGTGTGCCTTCAGCAGATTGTGTCATCTGCATATTGCCTTCAGCATATTGAGTCTTCAGTATTTTGCCTTCAACACCCTGTGTCCTTAGTACGTGTACCCTCAAGGCCAAGTATCATCATTGTTGTGTACTACCATTGCTGTTTACTGCCATTGCTGTGTACTACCATTGCTGTGTACTACGGTATTATTGCAGATTAAGTACATCCAAAAAAAGGGTGTTTTTTTTTTAATTATATGTTTTTTGGGGTGTAGATTACGAATCTGAAATCCGTTTTTGGCGGTCGGCATCGGAAATTTTTAATGGAACCTTCTGCAATAATACCTGTACTACCATTGCTGTGTACTACCATTGCTGTGTACTACCATTGCTGTATACTACCAATGCTGTGTACTACCATTGCTGTGTTACCTATCTTGTGCTTAGTTTCGTAGCTTAGTTATTAGGACCTTTTCAACCGTTAGTTTGTTAGTGTTCAATTAGCGCGTTTTGTTCAATGAATATTTGTTCATTATGCTTTCATATCTCCTTTGTTAAGGATCGGTGGCAGTTTTGGGTTAATTTCCGAATCTACTTGGAGTCGTCTTTACTTGCACTTTACACCGAACCAACACCAGATTGCCGCTTGGAAAAGAATTCAGGCTCACGGTCTAGGTGGTGCCAATAGCATTGCCATCCATCTGGACCATCAAGATTGAATTTGTTTTCATTATTGAAGACCATCTTGTGCAATCACTTTCCAATAAGCACATTTTTTTAGCAAATTTTAGTCGGTTGATAATATGCATTTGTTTAAACATAGGGTAAACATTTCCTCGTCCTGTACTTGAATTTCTTCGAGTCATGCAATATCTGACAAATGCGTCGTGCTATCACATCAACTCCAGTGGCCAATTTTATAAAAGTCGATGTAGCGCCAGTTTTAGAAGCCTCTGAAAACAGTCACCTAAGATCCCTGTTGGTTAATTTTGGGTTGGATCCAGGGTACTTTTTTCATTGATAGACGTCCGGATTAGCAAAAATTGATGGTACAATGGCTTTTGAGCGTTTTCTTTCCATTGCGATGTCCCGTTATTAGCTTCTACTTCATTTCACAAAGGCCAAAATCTGCGCCTTCTCGTCCTCTGTGAGTCATGTCTTTTTTTACTTTGGCATCTTTTTTACTTCGAAAAAATACACCATAAGTACCCTAAATGGCGAAAATCAGAATATTCTTTGTTGCTGTACTTTTTGAAGCGAAAATAATACAGAAAGATACTAAAATTGAAAAAAACCTATCGTGATCGTGTAACCTCTTCTACCTAAGTTTTTCTAATTTTCATAATTTCTTCTCATATATTTTGAGAAAATGATTTTTTCGGATATCGTCGGAACCGTTTTTAAGCGTAGAATAACCTCGTATAATTAGAATTCTGTATTTTTTTGAGCAAGAAAAAATATTTAGAGAAAACTGGGTTGTCCTATAGCCATTTCCGCCACTGTATTTGCAATCAAAGTGTAAATACTCAAACGTCAATTAACCCTTTACCGCCTGACATGAGTAACCGGAGCATTATTCTCACGCGCCTACTTCCCAAAAAGAATACGTTCTAGTGAGGACAAAATGACTCGCACTGATGGTCGCCGCCACGTACAACAACTTCAATGTTCTCTGTTGCGTACCAAAGTCCTCAGGTTGCTATACTCAATAGACATAAGTTTACGTATAATTTGAGTTGAAAATTATGTTCCCGGAGAGTGACATACGGCGATAGAGGGTTAAGCGCAAAAAACTTTAAAATTGCACATAAACAACCGTTCAATGGGAACACCGTCAAACCAATGTTTATTGAAGAACGCATGACAAAATCGAATGTATTAAACGGTAATTAGTAATGATGGGAAAACATTGCTTATCTCCATAACCTGACCTATCAATTTCTTATCAACTCCAGTGTTAGTATCTAGTATTTCTTATTCAAGGGTATTTATTGACACCCTTGAAATTTAATCGTTAATGGCGATAATAACGATTAATTGCAATGACAACGGACCTTCATATGACATCTCCAGAGTGCCGCAGTTGTCGCCGCTGGTGCCAGGGGGGCAGAGGCACTTGCAAGCGGGGCCCATGTAGCCCTGGTTCTGACACGGGTCTGTCTCCAGGCCGCAGCTCTTCAGGTTCTTCTCTGCAATTATTCAACGAGGATGAGAATGGGGGAATAATCGCCAAATGACTGTGCGCAGTATCATTTTTGTCGAGCGAAGGGAAATATCTCAGATTGAGACTATTGATCTAGTATAAAAGGGAAAACATTTTTATCCATAAGAAATTATTTATAAGTCGCTTGAAATTGAAAATATTTGTTGAAGTAATCGATATCACACATGAAAATATATTAAAATATCAACAGCGAATCATGAAAGAGTGAAATTAAAAAAAAATTTTTTGATGATCTCAAATCATTGATTGAACTGAGTAATTTGTACAGAAATGCTCAACAAAGCTTGATTGCACACGAGAGCATAGCACTATGTTGTTGGTTTATCATCGCCATTAAGGCTGGTATTCAGACTACGGCTCAGTCCGAAAGCGAGGTATTCGCGACAGCGGTGAGAAATCCTTGTTCTGTCCTAAGCGCGGCCAGTTTCTACTCACGAGCGTGTAGTCTTTGTTATATTATATTCGAGCCAGCACCCTTAATTTAGGGGCAATGACGTCTTTCAGGTGGCCGTGTAATGGCCAGCGGTCGGCTAGAATTAATTAGTCTCGGCCGACCACTGGCCACGTATTATTCCTCGCCCTCATTGAGTTCCTCTTCTCCGTACCAACCGTCATGGACTGACAGGTAAGGGTTACGACTACTGTTTCTCCTCAAACTTTCCACAAGGCCCAGTCAATGAACGGGATTTTCACTTCACGTATGCGCATGCTCGTTCATAACTAGTTTTTGGTAGGTAATATGCACAACAAAGAGACTGATCAAGAAATGCCGAGTATACCATTCAGTGGGGTGGATAGCTAGAGGTCAGCATAGCCCAATAAGTCCACAGTGCGATTCATATACCTTCCCGAGCGTAACGCAGCCGGGAATCTTCACGGCTTTCGACACATAGCGCCCACCACAACAGCGCCGTTCAGTCACAGGCACTGGTTAGAGCACCGGAGCACAACTGGTCGGAGCGCAACAGACCCTACCGCAACAGCTACTCCTAACGTAACCTAACCTAACCGGCGCCTGTTGCGGTAGGGCCTGTTGCGCTCCGGCCAGTTGTGCTCCGGCGCTTGTGAAAAGTGGATTAACTGTTAGCCGGAGTTACCCACAGCTCATTGATCTGAGGCTATGTGTAGATATTGCATGCTGATGGTTGGCGTTGGGCGCAGGGCCTGTTTACGAGTCAATTTTGTTAACCACGGCTGCGCTCCCATTCAGTGGAGAATAAAAATTATAACTTGTTGACCCCCCCGAAAAAAGTGTATAAGTCGCAGACTTGGTGAACATTAATATTCAAAGTTTCTTGAAATTCCCTTCTCATAACTCTTTTAATACAAGGTTTACATATTTTTTTGTAACTGTCCACCGTTAGTAAATAAAAAGCTTGGTAAGCGTGGAAAAATTTGTATCGCCATCTCATTTACGAGTGGAGTAAAGTCCAGCCTAGTTTCCAAAGAAACTAATAGGGAAGAGCAGAGCCTATTCGAAGGCTCGCGGTTCTCAATCAGGCCTTAAATAGCTTTATCTTTGATGTGATAACGCAGCCGCTGCACTCACCGTCGCATTTGTAATTCCTGTTCAAAATCTTAGCGCAGACACTGCACTCACCGCCGCATGTGCAGTTCCTGTTCAAAATCTTACGCAGCCGCTGCACTTACTGTCGCATTTGTAGTTCCTGTTCAAAGTCTTTATGTTCATGAATGACGGTGTGGCAGTGGGGAGATACTGTGCGTAATCCATGACGNACATTCTATCAAGAGATATTCTCAATTTTCTAGCACTAATAATATTCGTATGATTTTTGAGTTACAATATAGTTCGATATACGACAAAATACTTTTATATTTAATTCGATCACTCGAAAGTTGTGATTTTCGTTTAGAACGTGCGAGCGGACAGAGCTAGAACCATACGGTAGAATCACTTTGCTTTTTCACGTCGTCGTGTTAACATCTATACTAAGGGGTGTTGGTCGGTCGGCGTCATCGTTCTTCAACCCCAATAAACTATCTGAGCTTCGCAGTCTTTAATACAACCCCACTAGACGTGACCATTAATTAATTAGGGAAGGTTGCTGTAAAATCTAACTCAAAACCCAAGTTACCCAACTACTTCATTGACCTCATTGATGACCCCTCCGCTGCGAACACCCAACTGTGATCTGTGAACAAACTCCTCACTGTGAAATAAAATCCAACCTTGCCGACCAACACCCCGAAAAAACCCTAGGGCCTAATCAAAATTTATTTCAACACCCGGAACTCTAACGGCCAGACCAGAATCATCCCTCACAAATTTTATTAAAAGTCCTGGAGGATATCTGCCTATAATATTCTTAATGCACTCTGATCCTGGCAAATCTGAATATTCAACCTCACCACAAGATACTTTGCCTTGTTAATTATACACTCAAGAAACATCATCTCATCACCCTTCTCAAGTGCCCCCCCCCCCAGAAAAGATTAGCACGTGCAACTTCACCTCTCAAGACCAGACTGAAAAGGAAGGCACAACAAACATCAGCACGTGGAACTTCAAACTCTCAAGACCAGCCCGAAAAAAAAAGAAGGCTCAACTTACTGCCTACTGCTCTCAATACCAGCAGCCTGAACTTAACCAGTGAGTGAGTGTAATTCAAGAAAACTTTCAGTGAAACCGGTGTAGAAAATATTTTTCTCATGTATTGAGATCAGCGTTGCCATCCTTACAGTGTATACTGTGTATTCATATTGTCTCGCAGGCTCGCGGCATTGCTAATCTCTTGAATTCAAGTAACAAAATTTTGTGAAAACTTGCTGCTAATCTTGAAAAATTGCCCCAGAGTGTAAGCTGCCAATCTGTGAAAATTGCCACTGAAAAGTTGATAATCTAAAAATTTGCTCTGAAATGAGAAATTGGCTATAAACTGTGAAAAAGTGACTGAAACATTTTTTTTTAAATGGCATCATTTATTACAATTGCATGTCGAGTGAAACTGAAAATGCTTCTTAAGTTCTATCTACTGACCACCCACCCGCCTAAACTGTGTACCACTTGCCTGCCATTATGAATTTATGCTACGTAGCATACGCTATATTGATGCTTCTCAAAGTTGCCACATATCAGTATAGCCCCAAATATGTATTTCGTGATGACCATGACGTATTGTGCTGTTATTATCATTTCATTTGTTACTTAGCAATTCTCACGGTAATACTTTAGATTAAGTGCATCCAAAAAAAGGGTGTTTTTTTAATTATATGTTTCTTGGGGTGTAGATAAAGAATCTGAAATCCGTTTTTGGCGGTCGGCATCGGAAAACCGATTTTTTATTTTTTTATATATTTTCTATAGAAAACGATCGATCTGGGAATGAACCTAACCTAACCTAATCTAACCTAACCTAAACTCGTTTTATAACAGGAAGGTGCATTTGAAAGCGTTTTATTTGATGATATATTTGTTTGTTCTCTACGCCTCACACAGCCCGAGTAAAAATGAAGATAAAATGCAAGCTAAATCGTGGACGTAAAACCCGTGGATTTATAGTGTTTTTAACTTAGCCTCGGTGACCCATGCCGACCAAATATATGCCGACCGCCAAAAACGGATTTCTTATGCTTTATCTACAGCCCAAAAAACATATAATAAAAAAACACCTTTTTTGGATGCACTTAATCTAAAGTAATACCATTCTCACTGCATTTGTGAAAATGCATGAAGCTAAAAGCTTCCGGTTAGTCCTCGTTAGTCCTCGCTCTCATAAAATTGCTACCAAACTCGTCTCTCAACCGATGAATCTCCTGATAGATCACGAAAGTGCTCTCAACTACATTAAGAGAAAAACATGATTGTTGTACGGCTAGATTTTACGCCCCACTATCAATTAGTGCAAACGATTGTCCTGCCTGCAACTATTTTGTCCTTTCTGCCTTAATTCACTCCGTTGACTGACATTTGCAATCGGGCATCCCATACCTTATTTAACGCCATGCCATGCCTGTTGCAACTTGACGTCCTACCTTAAAAACCTAACTTGAACAGGTTGAGAGAGAACCCTACAACAAAATGAAGCAAGCTCTGCTTAACCGTGTTCCGTTGTACTCATGGCTCGGTTGAACCTACCAAAACTTCAACTGATAATTCTAATCACGTTATCGGTGCTACCTCGTCTCAAACACGCGATTCTCTATTAATTACCTCCTCATACGCGTTTCCAAAAGAATAATGTCTATGCATTCGTTTTTAAAGCTTACTGATGTTTAACGCCATACACAATGTATGCCAACAAATGTCTATTAGCTGCCTTGCTCACAAACTGAAATCGACGACGGTCATCCCTTGACCTCCCTCATCTAAGATAAAACTGTAGTGATTCGCACTAGTATTTCTCTTGGATGTCATAGTTAATTTTATTTAGCCTTCAAACTCGTGATTATCGACCTCTGTAACAATATTTTACTTAATTATCTTGATCACGATTACGTATTTCGGATTTCATCAATTTCACTTTAAACCATTATAAAATATACAGTAGTTAATCATCAATTTTCGAGCACGAATAACACTCGTGTAATTACGGAATGATGAAGTTTAGTAAATGTCGTAAATATTTTATGTTAAATCGTACCAAAAAATATTGTGAAAATTTCGTAAGAACGCCAGTGGAGAACCATCTGCCAATCGCTCGTTGGTTAGCTAAGTCATTTTCTAGACGACGCCGTGGGGTTAACATCTATACTAAGGGGTAAGTTTTCGCTAGAATTCTATTCCTATTAGGTAACGGATTATTCAGTGTAGCTGTCATAACTGAGTTATTAATTGTGTTTTGTATTCTTTGATATTGTTATTTCATTGTGTTCTTGTCATGTCGATTCTAACGGCCCTCACTGATACAGGTGTTGGTCGGTCGGCGTCTTCGTTCTTCAACCCCAATAAACTATCTGATCTTCACAGTCTTTACTACAACCCCACTAGACGTGGCCATTAATTAATTAGGGAAGAGGGAAGGTTGCTGTAAAATCTTACTCAAAACCCAAGTTACCCAACCACCATCAAAGCCACCCTCTTCCTCAAAACTACGAATTCATGATTTCGTGTCCAATGTACTATGTCTGAACGGTAACGATTTTGCTAACAATGATCTCGATTTTATGCCAATGATGCCAACTCTCTATCCTATATGTATTGCTAAAACACAGGCTGCAGTTAGCCTCAGTTAATTCAGTACCAGGATGAAAGATATGGATTTTCTGAATGTGCATTAATTTTACGAATGTCATTGTATAACCTATTCAATATTTTCCTACGGAACTCTGTTCTCGCCGGGGAAGTTCTATAGTGACTCGATCATAACTCGCGCTACCATTTATTGTGAATGTCGTAATTATTTTCATTAACTATTCAAACTAGTTAATCACCAATTTCTAAAGCTATTCGCAACTTAATTACCTAGAAACTTGCCAACTACTTCCTATGTCGTCAATTTAACTTGTGAATAATCATGCAAACATTCTGTCGAGAGATATTCTCAATTTTCTAGCACTAATAATATTCGTATGATTTTTGAGTTACAATATAGTTCGATATCCGACAAAATACTTCTCATATTTAATTCGATCACTCGAAAGTTGTGATTTTCGTTTAGAACGTGCTAGCGGACAGAGCTAGAACCACACGGTAGAATCACTTTGCTTTTTCACGTCGACGTGTTAACATCTATACTAAGGGGTGTTGGTCGGTCGGCGTCTTCGTTCTTCAACCCCAATAAACTATCTGAGCTTCGCAGTCTTTACAACAACCCCACTAGACGTGACCATCAATTAATTAGGGAAGAGGGAAGGTTGCTGTAAAATCTTACTCAAAACCCAAGTTACCCAACCACCAGCCAAACCACCCTCTTCGATCTTCAGCGTATTGTATTTGTTGTGCAGTATAGTTGTGTTCGAAGCGTCCTGTTATTTGTGATATGTCGTCTGCAAATGCTATGTAATCTGTGTTGGGTAGTGGTGGTGGGAGGTCATGTGTGTAGAAGCTGTATAATGTGGGATAGACAAGCCTAATCCTTATAGATAACGGCTTCAGTTATCGTCGGTCGGATAAGAAGGGTCTGGCTAGGATATCATATTACAAAGAGTACAAGCTCGAGGGTAGCGACTGGCCGAGCTTTGGGCAAATCAAGGATTTTACACGATGGTCGCGAAAACCTCGCTCTCAGACTTCGCTGCATTTTGACTACAAGCCTTAAGGCTGGTAGTCAGACTGCGCAAAGTCTGAGAGCGAGGCATTCGCAACAACGGTGTGAAATCCTAGTTCTGTCCTTAGCTCGGCCAGTTTCAACTCACGATCTTGTGGTCTTTGTAAAATGATATCCGAGCACCCTTTATGGGGCAATGGGCGGCTTTCAGGTGGCCAAGTAATGGTCAGCGGTCGGCTAGAATTAATTGGTCGCGGCCGACCAATGGCCACGTATTATTCCTCGCCCCCTCATTGAGTTCCGCTTCTCCGGACCACCCGTCGTGGACTGACAGGTGAGATTTACGACTACTGTTTCCCCTCAAACTTTCCACGACGCCTAGCCAATATATAGATTCTCCCTTCACGTATCAGCATGCTCGTTCATAACTAGTTTTTGGTAGGTAATATCTACAAGAAAAAGGCTGATCAAGGAATGCCGAGTATACCATTCAGTGGAGAAATAAAAATTATAACCCGTTGTCACCTCGAAAAAAGTGTAAAAGTCGCAGACTTAGTGAACATTAATATTCAAAGTTTCTTGAAATTACCTTCATCATAACTCTTTTAATACAAGGTTTACATATTTTTTGTAACTGTCGACCGTTTATAAATGAATAGCTCGGCGAGCATGGAAAAATTTATATCGCCATCTCATTCACGAGTGGAGCCTATAGCCAGCCTAGTTTTTAAACACATTCATAGCGAAGGCTCGCGGTTCTCAATCAGGGCCTTAAATAGCTTTATCTTTGATGTGATAACGCAGCCGCTGCACTCACCGCCGCATTTGTAGTTCGATCCTGTTCAAAATCTTACGCAACCGCTGCACTTACTGTCGCATCTGTAGTTCCTGTTCAAAGTCTTTATGTTCATGAATGACGGTGTGGCAGTGGGGAGATACTGTGCGTAATCCATGACGGTTTGGAAGAGAGGATTCCGTGCAACCATCACTCTAGTCCCATTCTCTCCCTGGAATTTGATAGCGAAAACTGAAAGCTGCGCGATTGCAGAATAAAAATTAAAGATGGATTCAATTACCTCGTTAGGTTTTAGCATAGGTCATTTATATTTTAAATCTATAAGCAGCAGATATATTTGAAGACTTTTTTCTACAATTTTTAACACACTCAGACTGAATTGGTGAATTATCATACCAAATTATGTTTCTTTTTCTGGAAAAATATCAGCTCAAAACCTATAAGGTTGTGAAAATCTAAGGAACTTGCTGGTAATTTCTCTACAAGCAAGGATCCGCTTTTTTTTGCCAATTTTAGGGGATCTTTCAAGCAAAATCTGTAAGAATTTCGGGTCAAAATAAATTAAATTGAGGAAGCTTTGAGAGAACGCGCTTTTATTAGTTGCTGATCTACTTGGATTAATTGTGAAAAATACCTCATGGCTTAAAATATAATTACGCTCGTAAAAAGTGCCACCTCTTTCAGCGTCCAGTTCTTAAAAACATTTCTCATTAAAATTCATTTGGTTACATTTTTCTTTTGAAATTCAATATTTGATGGACGATGGTTCAGAAGAAGCAAATATAGACAAGTTCTGGTTGAAAAGACACATTATACGTGATATACCGACTTGTGCAGAGAGCAGTATTTGAAACAAGTATGAGCATTCATATGAAGTTACTCCACTGTTTTCAAAATATCTGCGTGCTGAAATCAGCAGTGACAGAAGTGTGAATTTTATGAAAAAAAAAAACCTTTGTGATATTCAACCTCTCGCTCCCTTTGATGGTTAACTTGTTTTATATTTTTGAAAATTCTAAGGAAAATTTTTACCATAAATTATCGAATATATCAATATTTAACTGCAACTTTGTCAGGATATGAGGCATTTATGTTGGTAAATCTGACTCATTTGACGTAATATGGACGTTTAGCATTTTCAATGTAAAATGCGGGAAGCAAACAAGATGTTGAAATTATGATTTTGTCGATTTAAGCTCATAATTTCGAGTACAAATAATACAATTAAGCTTAAGTTTGAGTTAAGTTTCACACTCACAAATAAAATAAACTTACGGCGCCAGAGTAAAGCATGATGGATGTGTAGTCGAAAGGCACGTCGAAATTATTAGTGGACTTCAGGGAGTACTCATACGCAGGAACCCCTTTTCTGATGTTCTCAAGATGAATGATCACGTACTTGTCTCTGAAAGAAATTTATATTAGCAGTCGCAAACGAGTACATCAGTGAAGCTTCTTATATTATAGTGTTTAGTAAATATGCCTTCAACTTCTGAGAAATCCAGGTTTTTGTAACTGGGTATCAATTATATCGATCAATTTTGCTTGTACGAGAATAGTGAATTTCTAGACAGAGTTTACTTGGAACGTCATCAACGATTCGCGGAATTTTTACTGGATTTTGCCCTTTCCTGTAAACCAAAATGTTTCCTGAACCTGCAAACTTTTACTCTACGATTATAAGCTCATATCGATATTTGCTCAATTAAGCCCATCGGAGCCTTCTGCACATTTTAGTGTTCGAGGCAGATATTGCTTCCTCTTATACAGGAAACGACTATAGGATTGCAGGTCGGTGACCAATTGTTTTTGCATTATATTATCAAACGTAGAACCTGATGAATTATTTTTTTGTCTTAAAAGCTTACATAATCAGCTGACATAAACCTCGTTGAAAATTTGAAGGGAACCATAAAAAATATACAAGCACTTCTGCTTTCAAGCGAAAAGCAGTCAAAAATTATCTTTACAAAATAAGAAGACAAGGCTCATTCATTATGTCAGAACTTAACAAAATCTCACAGAAAGCATTTGAAAGTAGTAATTGTAGCTTAAGGTAGACAATTTGCTTGACATTTTTTTCGAATTATCCGAAAATATTTTTCCACAATTGTTTCTTGAAATATAATCGAACATTTTAATGGATTAATTCTTCCATTTCTCTGTTAATATGATTAATTTCTGGCGTTAAGATGAAATATTATGGATTTAAATTCTTCGTTATTTGCTGGTTTAAATACCGGCATGGCGAGAGGTTTTTAACTTTTTTAAGGGAAACAAATGCCACCAAGCACTTTTATAATAATTCGATATATTGTAAATACCGAATTTTATTTAGCGAAGTATAGTCATAATATTTCAATTATTTCAATGTTCGGGGCCTGATGGGTTAACCGATCATAAAAGTTTGTTACCAAAAATAATAAGTAATAAATGAATAAATAAATAAATCAAAATTTTTGCTGCGATATAGACAATCAGCGGACAAACCTGTCGCTGCGGCACTGTTCGTGCATGAAGCCCAAGGCGTGGCCAAGCTCGTGGATGACGCCTCCGTACTGGAATAAATGAGTATACTTATTATTTTTCAATGATTACATAATAACAATATAATTTAAGGATGTTAGTTTTGACGTGGCCATGTTGACCCGATTTTATTCGCCGAGATACATACGAGTCTTTTTAGCATCTGGTTTACTTTCATGTGAATGTGGGGTGCGCATATACAGTATATGGTACCTGATAACTTGCTGGGCCGCAGAGCACAACTACGATAAACCTCTATGAATTCAGCAGTAAATGCTATTTTTTATTTTCGCGTCAGTCGTCACCCATGATAATTATCATGATTGAGACGATTTTATTCGAATAACAGGCAATAAATTTGTGATCCCCAGGGCGGCTTAATATTACATGATTTTCGCCATTTACTTTCATAAATGCGAAAGTAAATGCCGAAATCGCGCAATGAATATCGCCACTCTCTATTATTGCCCACCGAGATCCTTCATTTATCTAAAAGAATATATATTGCGAATTGCGATAAATATTGTTCTTCTAGGGACTGCTAGAATTCTCGCATTTCCTTCGCATAAGCGCGTGCTCATTCACAAGAATTGTTTGCGTGTCTAATTAAGGCGCTTGTCACACTCGACTTAAAACTTCGTTCCGGCGGCTGAGCAGAATTAGTTCAGGAACTGCTTCATCAGCCACATAATTCGGGTGTCATTCAATCTTCAAATTTTTGGTAAAAAATCTGCCTAAAAGGGTGAAGTAAGCGGCTGAATACAATTGGCGGTGGGAAAACGCCTGATTCATTAATGCTAAGACAAGTGCGGCCAGCCTCTCTAGCACCTAAATAACTAACCTAGAGAGGCCAACCTCTCTAGCACCTAAATGGTACCAATAAGAGATAGGGTCGCTGCTCCATGGTGATCTTAACTTCTCGATTACCCTTTGCTTTGCTAAAGGTTGTAAATTCATTCTAAATCATTCGTTATCAGTATACTTGGAAGCAATTTTTTTTATTGCCACTACTAAAGCTACAAGAAATTTATAAATTAATTTCAAATTACGCATCTGCACATGTGCAGGTACATTGAAAATGGGACATATATGTAAGTCTGCGTAATGGCCGTGACGGAATCTTTGATTTTTAAGACTTATCCTTGAATAGAGCGCCCCAGTGATCTAAATGCCTGCTTACTTAATTATCTTACATTCAATTTTAAATATCTCATCTAGCATTGATTTAAAAATTAACTAGTTATTGTGACGCAATTTTTCGCTCCTGTTAATTCAGAGCTCCAGTTGGGAATTGTATTCCTAAATAGTTTTTGAATGGCAGGAGATCATTTTTTGATTTCACACGATATCCACCGCATGTCCAAAAAGAAAATGGGTTCCAATCCCATATGTAAAAAAAAAATCGATGAACATTTAGGGCAATAATCTGCTGCACTAAAGTATTCAGCAGAGTGCATAAACTTGATTTCTTCTACGTTAGCTTGAAGAAACCTTTCAACTTCAACAGAGAAGGTTTAGATTAATTTTGCCGAAACCACGTCAATCAACTAGTTAAACGTGAATATTGTATTTAGTTTCTGTACCTCCATGCAGTTCACAAGAACTTTAAGTCGGCTTTGAAATAAAATTCCTGTTCTATTATTATATAATATTTGATAATGCATAATTGATAATATTATGATATATAATTGATCAAATTGTGTTATTTAATCAATATGATTAACCAATGAACTTACCCACATGCAGTCATCTGCGATTTAATAAGTTTTACGATAAATTTGTGCAGCCTCATAACCCTAACTACAAAGTCCGGACCAGTTGATGAATTCAAAAGCATAAATTAGTTTTTAACATGAATACCAACCCACATATAGCTTTCTAGAGCCGTTTTATCAAATTTATGTGCTATCAAAACTAAGCACACGTAGCGGCCGATTTCTTGTCTGTGATTGGTTGCGTTTTCAGTGATTAGGGGACGGCAGTAGGAATTTACAAATTACTTTGATAGTACGGCCCTTTGATAGTACTCTGATGGTATATGTTCTTCGTATCCATTTATAATGTCTGTGTTACGAGATGTTTCTGTTGTTGTGGCGGTATCACCGGGAGCAGGAACGAAGGGAAAAAAGACTAGTGACACTGAGCGGCAAGAAAGAGGAAGAACTTGAAAATACCGTATGAGACAATTAAAGATAGGCGAAAAGCGCATTATTATTTTTTATAGGTTAATGAGGTTGGGTTGAAATTGGATTTTGCCAAACATCATGGTTCGCATTATAATTGTAAGGCACAGCCATACCCCACAGGCATCAAATATGTCCACAGTAGTCGGGCCACTCGGATTGATGCCCAGTGTAGCGGTAGTGCAGTGTGTGGATGCTCTAATGAGGAGGTAGGTGTCGTGAAGCTTTTCACTGGCTGCCATCTCACGGAATCTCACACATGTTTCCTTCTCCCAGGACCTCAGCGCCGGCTCCAAGCGCGTCAAGTTGACCGCACCTAACGAAAGCAGTACTATTGTCTATTGGCTGTCCGGTATTATGGTATTGTGAAATGAACAAGTTCCAGGGAATAAGTTTGCGTGCAATTTTCCATCATTTATCATCCTTAACAAAAATTAAATGAATAAAATTGGAAAATTATATTTTAATAGTTACAGCTCTTGTCCACTAAGTATACGTAGCTAGGGAAATTATTGTCTTCTCTAGGTTTAGACTCATCTATTTATTACGCATCTAATTCAGCACTGAGACAGGCATTTGATCATGTCAAGGTTTAAAAGTTAGAAAATTAAAGTAGACATATTAATTTTTTATAATTATTTTATTGAAAACATCCCAGCCTGGTCTCTGTCATGGAGATATATTAGTGTTGCTGTTCGAATTCATTACATGTTGTTGGACTGAAATTACATAAATTTTAATAAAAATTTACATTAAAATGTCGGTAATCAACCTATGTTTTGAACAGAGGTTGAGTTAAGTTTAAAAAAGTTTATAAAAGTCTAATAAAAAAAATTTCAGCAGGCTATGAAATTTATTCCATCCAAAGAAATTTTTTCATGATAAATCCATGTTTCACCCAAAAATCAAGATTAACAAGTCAGTGCAAGTTCACGCGAATAGAAAAATTTATCAGGTAGAGAATTGTAGTTAGAAACCCAAACTTCTATGGGGTTCAAATAACTGCGTTTCTTTGACCATAGCAATAACTGTTTCAATGCTCAAATTATGTTAGTTTTTCATAGTTAATCTTCTAAGTTTCATTAAATTTCTCACCTTCGCACCTGTAGGGAACCACCACCATTGCGTCTGCTCCGATTGGCCACGGAATAGATTTTGACCAAATGTTCCTCGTGGCCGCGTTTTGGTTTAATGTCATTGGTGAAAATTCCACACCTCCCATCACGATGCTCACTAGACCTTCACCTGAAGTTCCATAATTCGGAGGGGCCTATGGAAGATTATGATATTATTATGTTCACAAATACGAGTATTAGTATTAGATGGCAGAATTAGCTTGTTCAAACTAGGCCGGTTAGTGACCATAGAATTCGTTGCTTAAATTTTCAAGGTCGAACAATATTCCTCAGATGACGTTGGTTGATCAAAATACAGGTTTAAGGAAGTTATTTTAATTCATCAACGACCTTTCAAATGTAGCAACATTCATTCTCAAGTTATAGGAAGCATTGAATACTGAAATTTTTGGTGAAAATAATTACATGATACACGTAAATATGATACAACACGAAAATTTGGAACCGTGAAAATTAGTCCGTAACAATCTCAAATCCGGTAGTTATCAGATGGATAGCTTGTTTTTGGTTGCAGTGCCACTAAGAAAGAGAGGAAGAGCACCAATAGGTGGCGCAGAGTGGCCAGAAAGAGGGAGGAGAAATGAAAAAGACAGTAGGAGATTGTAAAGAATTTTGCTGAACTATATTGTTTATAATCTCGAATATAACCTAAATTTTGTATTCAGATTGTTCATTCTTTGTTTTCAGAAACCGTTACAATCCACAACGAGTTTTCATTCTGAACAATCCCCTGAACAAAGAGCCATATTCTTTACAGAGATAATAAAAAGACGCATTGCGCGTGATTTGCTCGATTAAAAGTAATTAGGGATGTTTGGGATTGGGCAAGGGGTTGGGAACCGTCGGGGCTTTGGATGGTTCAGGAAGATGGGTGATGTCGTGATGGGAGGGAGGTGGTTCTCTATTTCCATATATACATGCGTTCTCGCTTTTTTTATTATTATATTTTTGTGTATTTTGTAATGGATATGGTGACAAAGGGGGGGACGTGATGATGCTAATGATGATTGCTGATGATGAAGATGAAGGCGGTCGCTCGAGACTTGGAGGGAGGTTGAGGGTTGGTTTCGTCCTAGGTTTTCGGTCACGTTTCTACTGTACGTCACTTTCGGTGAGTCACGTCAGCCCGTCAGCGCGATGGTGTCTCTGACGATGTGTGTTGTTTTGGGACCAGCTACACCCAAAAGTGATGAGAACAAATGCGTCCGGGTGCTGCATGGTCTGCTGTGTATTTATTTGTACAGGGATGGAGGTGGGCGACCTAGTGCTAGTGTTTTGTAGCTATGGAATAACCGGTGCTGCCTTGCTATGGCGTGTGGGGGCAAGTTGATTGAAGTTGATTGAAGTTGCAAGTTGATTGAAGTTGAAGAGTTGATTGAAGAAGAGTTGGGGATCACATCTTTTGCTGGTGGTCCAGATTTTAAGTGCATATTGGTGGAGGACTGTGTTTGTTGTGGAAATGTTGCATTGTTCGTGTAGTGTTTGAGAGGATATGAAGTCGGACCAGTGTGTGTTTGTAATGAATTTCAGTGCTTTATTCTGGACTTTCTGCAGTTGGGATATTGCTGTTTTGGATAGGGTATTATGGGTATTTGGGGATAAATGAGAGCTGACCTAACAAGAGTCAGGCATAGAGTACGTTTTATATTTGGAGGGCGGTGGTAGAATCTGTACATTTTATGTAGATTTGGTAAGGGCTTTTGCTTTCCTAACTGTTACTTGTGACCTAAAACCATGTATTGTGAATTTTAAACCTAAAACATTACCGTTGTTCGTGTATGGGTAGTTAGTGTTGTCTATGAATATGCCAAATGTTTTTTGTCGATTGATGGGGACGATTTTGAACTTGGTAGTATTGGTCCTAATTAGCCATTTCTTTTCGAATATGTTTATCTGTTGGATGGCGTATTGTATTTGTTGTGCAGTATAGTTGTGTTCGAAGCGTCCTGTTATTTGTGTTATGTCGTCTGCAAATGCTATGTAATCTGTGTTGGAAAGTGGTGGTGGGAGGTCATGTGTGTAGAAGCTGTATAATGTGGGATAGACAAGCCTAATCCTTATAGATAACGGCTTCAGTTATCGTCGGTCGGATGATGTCGGTACCCTAAATACATAATGGTTATTCAGTTCTCATCTTAAATTCTCTATATCGCGTTCAACAAATTATCTGATCTGTTATTTCATTTTGTGAGAAAATTGAGCGGCATTGAAAAACTGGATATGACTTGGTTGAAATTTTGATTAGCTTCAGTCCAACAAATTCAATTCAAATTTCGAAATCAAAATTTAGGTTTCGCTCGAACTTTAGCGCGATTGAATGGCGTTCTATGGTAATATTGTTTTGTTTTAGTTTTCTGTATTCAATCAACTTAATTGAATTTAATCTGAAAATTATTGACAAGATCTAGAAGAATAGGAGTAGGGGATAAAACGAGTGTATCATCACAATCTGCACAAACGCCCTAAATCCCCTGTAGCCACAGCTGACCTGCACATTTTACCCAATGCCGAGAACCCGGGACATAACATAGAGCTAGTGTCACTGTGGAAGATATTTCTTTGGGATGCATAATTAATTTAAATTTTTGAAATACGTGCGATAATGGCAGCCCCACACATATAGTATACAAACAGAGCTACCGCCACTGTTACCTGATGCACCTGAGTAAGTGTGAAAGAAAAGGGTATGTTATCACACGTAAGATTCGAAGTAATATTACACGGCTGAGCATTGTAAATGCGGGTATGAACGCAACACATCCGTCTGATAGACATTCACTAGGTTTTCAGCACCGTTAACAAGGCTAACACATTCCCTTTCGTTGAAGACATAACAATCATTCCCATTAAATTACAGTCCAGGCAATAAGTCCAGCAGCTATCTCAATCAATCGTCAGCTATGGAAAGATCGGGTTCCAAAGGCCGAATCCCTTGTGAATCAAGTCACGAAAAATTCAAGAATCGGCAACAGGCCATGGGCCTATTTCTTCAATGCCGACACTTCTATTCTATTCCTATTACGTTATCCGCTCATGTAAGAAGAGCAACTTCTAGTGTAATTTCCGTGGAAGAAGCTTCACATGTAACAAGATGATTACTTCATTTCACGATGTGAGAGTGAGTGTAAGTTGAATCCGCATCCGTAAGTTGAACTAGGTGAGTCCTATTTTGTTCTAGTGCAATATATAATTACAGAAGTGTTGCATTAATTGAAGGACTAGCTAATTAGTCATTGATTTTTCATATCATACGTAGTTACCATGGCTAAATAATATTCCATTCTATTTCATAGCAAGTTAATGGGGTGAATTATTTACTATACGAATTTCCTGTGGTTGGTTATTTAAGCCATGACGTCCCTTGTATCCCACAGCTCATGGCAGATATTACAATACCGTCGATAAGTGTCTATTAGAATATTATCAATCATCTGAAAATAAATGTCTAAAAATATTTAGAGTATCTGAAAATAAATATTCGAGACGCTCTTGTATGGCAGTAATTGTGCAAGTCTAATCTTCCAAATTTCATTATTAGAATATTTACTAAATTTATTAGATAATATTATTATCTTTTGCGGAATAAATATATTAATATCCCACGGCTCATGGCAGATATTACAATACCGTCGATTGGTGTCCATTAGAATATTATCAATCACATAAAAAAATACCAAAAAATATTCAGAATATCTGTAAAATTATTATTAGAGACGTTTCATGTATTCAGACTTGTTTGAATTTAAGGGGGCGTCTACCCTCCAGAAAAACTTCCACATTTACTAATGGATCTTTCTGAAACTTCACGCATATATGTAAAACCAAAAAAACAAGCATATTTTGTTCGTATAATTTTTTCGGAAAAATTCATAGGAAACGTGAAATCCATAGAAAACTGTAAAAAAGAGGGTACTTTAAAAATCTATCTCCTCCTACAGTTTTCAAGCTACAGCATCGAAAGAATACCATTCGATTCATAAAGACCATACCAATCGAGTAACACAGTCCGATTTTCGATTTTTACCTTAGTTTTTTACACGCATTTCCCCATTTTCTTCTCATTTTCTTCTGATTTTCTCCCCCCCTTCCCCCCAATTTTCAACCCAAACTATGCACAAATCTAAAAAGGGGCTTCGTTACTCGATAGTTATGGTCTTTACGATTCGAACGGTATATCTCTCATTAATGTAGCTTCAAAACTCTAGAAGGAGATAGGTTTGCAGTGACAATAAGTTAACTTTTCAGTAGAGCCCGACAAAGTCCCGCGCGCATTGGAATAGGCACTCAATGTAGCAAGGAAACAAAACTAAACGTTACTGGAGCTTAGTTCTAGTCAAGGATGGCGGGAACGACTGCATGCACACCACCCCATACGACGCCAGGCGGGTGACTGAAGTGCAGCTCTAGCAGACACTATTTAAAGTGCTCGGCAGCTAATTTCCCCGTATCTTAAATGTTAAAGAACACCACCACCCCCCACCCTTGCGGGATCTGTCGTGAACGCATAAATCAACGTACAGAGATGATTTTGGTACCGTTGGATAGGTCAGAATGTCAGCTTTAAGATGAGTATAAAACCGAAAAACGCCAAATTTACGACTTTTAGGGTAGACCCTTAAGCTCACAAATTTTACTAATAGAATATTATCTGATGTACAATTAATATCTTAATATCCCACGGCTCGTGACAGATATTACCCATGCTATCAATTAGTGTCCATTAGAATATTATCTACAACCGTAAAATATATAATAAAAAATCTAGAATATCTGTAATTTTTTAAAAATTATACAGAATTTATAAGCTTGGATGATAAAAAATTATAAGAAATTCCGCACCCAGGTTCATAGTAATATTCCTTTTCTGAATAACTGTTCTGAATAAATCTTAGCTAATTTTTTGGCTTTCCTTATTTCTAATGAGTTTTTAGTTCATTCTAGCTTCCAGTTCATTCTCATCAACGGCCTCAGCATTTGAAGGAGTAAAGTGATGGAAAGAATAGTTTCACTTGAAGAAATAGAAAGACTGGCAAATGCGCGCTGCGATATGACGCAAGTTAAATCAATGATAGATAAATGCGATTAATCATATGATATTATGAAAAAACTGATCACAGAATATAGAACACCAATCCCAACAAATTTCCTGTTATAGATAAGACAAATTTTCGATTTCAAAAATGGCGGAATAATAGAAACGCAGCAGGAAACAAACAATTTGCAGAAAAAACATTTATGAATAGAAGAATAGAAGTGTCGGCATTGAAGAAAATAGGCCCATGGCCTGTTGCCGATTCTTGAACTTTTCATGACTTGGTTCACAAGGGGTCCGGCCTTTGGAAACCGATCTTTCCATAGCTGACGATTGATTGAGATAGCTGCTGGACTTATTGCCTGGTCCGTAATTTGCTAGGCATTTTAAGACTGAACATATTTCTTGAAGGCGTTCATACTCGGAGCGTCAACGATGCTATCAGGGAGGCTGTTCCACATGTCGGTGACTCGAAGCGAGAAAAAATTTTGTCGCATCGATGTGTTACAACGCAGTTTTTTTAGTTTATAGCCGTGGCCCCTGGTGTTGGTCCTTGTTTCAAATTCTAATAATACTTCTGGGACCTTGTATATAAGCCATGAGTATACTTGTATGCTTCAATGAGGTCCCCACGCAGACGTCGATAACTGAGGCTTGGAAGCTTCATAATCTTTAATCTCTCCTCATAGGACTTGCCTTTCAAGCCCGGAACAATGCTTGTTGCGCGTCTTTGAACATTAGTTGAAAATAATAATGAAATTGAATATATAGACCCATCTGCTGCTATGTGTGATGATTATGATGAAGGTTCCGATAGAGTGTAATGAAATCAAAACATGTCTCTGCCTAACGAGCAGATGCTTTATAGATATTTTTTAAATCAGTTCTACGAAAAACATTATGATGAATACTTATTGGGAAAACGAAGCTCAACCATCCAAATAGCAATAGCCAAAAACATATGTATTTCTATGTCTTATGCTAATAAATTGAAATGGATCGTTAAATTAATGAAGCGAAATTGTCACTCTACTTGTATGGACTTCTTAGAAAACAAAATATATCACCAACTTATTCAAACATCACCCAAACACAGCCGCTAAATGGATCCACGATAAGAAGTTACATGATATGTTGAGTGTAAATTACACACCGAAAGAAATTTGAGGGCTTCATTAGTGTTTGTTTGAAGTTTAACTACATTTTAACATTTGGTAATAGAAAATTCAATGTTGATGTTATCACATCAATGTCAGGATTAGCATTTTTTCTCTAATATAATTTTTTAACCATAATGCGTACTTTTAAGCTATAGCACTATTTTTAGTTTCTAAATTTCCTCCTCCGCAGTTCCAGCACCTACCGCCCCGCCGATAACCAGCAATTAAGAAAAGAATATAAGATGTTGCTAATAAGAACCATCACCTTCACCTCTTCAGTACAATGCCTGCAGTAACCATCAATTATAAAGCAAATAAAAGATTTTTCTGATACGAACCGTCAACTCCACTTCTTCGGCCAAAGCCTGCAACAACCAGCAATTATAAATTAAATAAAAGATCTAGCTAGTATGACCCGTCAACTCTACCTCATCACTCCAGTGTCTGCAGCAACCAGCAATTATAAAGAAAATAAAAGATTTGTCTAATAAGAGCCGTCAACTCCACTTCTTCCGTTCAACGCCTGCAACAACCAGCAATAATTTTATTATAAATTAAATAAAAGATCTACCTAGTATGACCAGTCAACTCTACCTCATCAGTCCAGTGCCTGCAGCAACCAGCAATTACAAAGCGAATAAAAGATTTAGTTAATAAGAGCAGTCAACTACACCTTTTCAATCCAACGCCTGCAGCAACCAGCAATCTTAAAGTGAATGAAAGATTTAACTAATAAGGTTCGCTAACTCAAGCATCAGTGTAACAACCAATATTCTATATCGAAAGTGGTTCAATGCTCGCGAATTAATACCATCTGCTAATTTATGTTTGTATATTTGTAACATATATTTCATGAGTTTTCTTGAGATATTATATCAAATCAGAATGAAATTAATCAACTTAAATTGATGCTACAAAATGAAGCTGATGAAAACATGGAACCGAATAAAATATTAACTTATCGTGAAAGTAACCTTATATAGCTTCATGAGTTCATCATTAGAGAGAATTCAGGTTGAATAAAGGCATGTATTGATGGTGTTGAAACAAGGGCAGATGTCAACATGAATGATGTAGCAAAAGTAGAAAGAAAGCAAAATGAGTTTTCTGAACGACTTACAAGAATTGAAGAAAGAATCAATCTTGGAACAAGCGTTCGCTTGTAACGAGAACTCTGTTGTAATTGTGGAAACGATATATATTGAAGTAAGTAAACGCAGGAATCAAATGCATTTATAATCTTGATTAATAAAAATGAGAGCTAATGTACCATACGAAATAATTGATAATCAAAAGATTATAAATTCACTCTACATAATGTATTTTTTACGTTTCGGTTAAGACAATTAATTTCATCTAGTCAAGTGTGATGAACCGATTAAAAATATTAAAAAATATAGTGTAATATGTTGAGTAATATAGAGTAATTAGTAATTATAAAGAGGGTAGTTCATTCACACGCTGTTGTCGTTCGAGGTAGCATATGAGGAGAAAAAGATTGATAAAATTTATTATAAAAATCTAAGTCCCTATCACAGACATCCGAAGAGATATGATGTTCAATTCTGGAAATATCATTCAGCTGCAGATCAATTTTGATAATATTCACGGTGATATTCGCCATCTCTCCAACGAAATAAATCAGCTTTTATTTCAAGTTAATGTATTATAACAAACATTGAAAATTATTTTAGAAATCAAAATTTAAGAAATGCTCCATACGTGGATATATGATAATAAAAATAAACCTATGAACCATTTTGCATTTCCTTCTCCAAGTTTGAAGTGTCTCATAATTGAGAGACCGAACTGCGGAAAAAAGTCATTTCAATTGGAAATTTTTATTGATTTCAACAACCTTTTCCTTTTTCGCAAGTCAAATCATCAGCCTGAATATGAGTTGCTGACGAACGCCTTCGATAAGGGTTATAATAAATCTGAATTCATTGTCAATAATGATCTGAATTTTATACCATAAATCTGATATCAAATGGCAATAATGATGTATATCTAGAAAACTTACTTAAAAGACGCAAACAAAAATGTGCAATCTGATACTTTAAGAACACTGCTTCTGTCCCTGACCCAAGTGACAAAGTTCCTCGGAACAAAAGTTGTTCATTTCTGATGATATTGATTTGGACAGAATCAGAACCCCATGCTGATAGTTTTTACACCCGCGGAAGACACAATAACTGTAGTTCATTTAACTTATCCCAAAACTATCACATATTACCAAGAAAAACCATTTGAACGAATTACAATTTATCAATTCCATTCGAATTACCTCTCATCGATACAAAAAATATTTACATTGATTTCATTTCTTGCGATATTCCCTGTGCAGAGTTTCAAGAATTGTGTATGGAAACCTATAAAGTACCATATGGTTTTGCGTTGATCAATAAAGATGATCACCCCGTTTCTGAAGATTATTTTAAAAATATAAATCAATTATCTATTCCAAAGAAGTATTTACTAAAGTCACACTCGCTCTGGGTTATGTCTCGGGTTCTCGGCATGTTCAACCGTGGGTTGTTTTTCGATCGGGGCTAAATGATCGTTAGCCGATGATTTAGGGAGTTTGTGCAGACCTCAAGAAATATTCATCCCCTGACACCGAGTTAGCTTCTACTTTCTTTCTTTTTATCAGTAAATATATATAAAATGTTATTTTTAATTATTAAATTAAGCTATTAAGAAAATATAGGAAGGAATTTTCAGATATTCCTTCAGTATTTTCGCATTTTTAACGCCTGTAGTCAGCGTTTCAGTGTAGTTAGATAATCGTTCAAATTGTATCACCTTATTTAATATAAACCGTGTTAGAATGCAATCTATCCTCGATAACGATTAATAAGCAGTGAATGAGCTCACATATTAATGGTTACGTCTGTATGTTATTTGAACAATTTTAAATGCAAGTTTTGATCATTATTTATTGCGAAATGCCTACGTTATAATTTAGTGACCAGGGAAGGAATACTGGGAAGTTTATGATGAACTTTAACAAAAAGAATTTGATCTCACCCAGTACATGTAACAGAAAGGAATTCAGTTATAAATGCTAATAAAATGATGAAATTGTAAAGAAATAAAAACGTCCAGGTAAACCAGCATAATTAATGGCAATGAATAGTTGCGATGGTTTTCTCTAGTGGATCTTCTTGCTACATCGGTTTTTTACAATCCTCTCGCATTTCGTGAACAACCCTTGAATTTTAGTGTGATTGATCTAACCTTAACAAAAAAGAAAACAAAATTTAAACCATAAAAGAATATATGAAAACACCCCGTTAGAAAAAAATATTGTTTTGAAAATTTTGCTGAGTCAACTGGCATAGTCTTATAGATGAAAATATATGTTATGTTAACATCATTTCCGCAGCACGCGTGTATTTTCAATAACATAAGAGCTATCCCTTCCGGGATTAAATTATGTATGCATGTATCGAATAAAGTGAATATATTACATCAATAGTATTTAATTAACATTAATGTATGTAATAATTATTAATACTCACAGAACCCACGAATGGAACGAACTTTAAAAAAATGCGAAAGAAAAGAAACATTTTAGCTGCAACTTTCATTTTGGATCCCCGTTAGCTAGATTATGGCAAAATGAAGCTTGCAACGATTTTAATTATCAGAAATAAAACCTCCTAATTTCTTCACTCGCCCAACGATCACAGTTTACGTTGGACTCACCTACAGTCGCTTCTTTTATAGAGAAAGGTTCTTTGTTCCACGTGGAACAAGTACAGCTGGTGTACCATGTGAACAGGTGTCACAATTCTAGTATCTCAACATAGCGAGTCACTCTGTAAACTTTTCCGACAGCCGAAGTCCATTGTTCTGTTAGTTTCCTCGTTTTTCATGAGCCGCGTAAATAAATAAATTCATCTCGCTTGATATATTGCCAAACACATCTTTCCCGGAGAGCTTTGGCTTCATATGAGTGTCAAATAATGTGTTTAAACATCAGAGAATTCTGAGAATCCATTTTCGCAGTGGCTTTGATTTTTGATATGCGATGCACCGAGCACAGGCTTCGAGAGGAAGAAATTTCGCAAGAGAAGTAATTATAACAAATAACCTGCTAATTTAAGAATACTAGATTAGACAATTAGATTTTGAGAAAAAAGTTCAAATTCATGAATTTGAATTTTTATATATTGCATTGAATATTAATTAACGTAATTCACTCGTAACGGTATGAATTAAAATTGGAGCATAACTGCATAACGCATGCAGAAAAGCGTCAACGCTGAAATTTGAATTCTGCACTTGAATGCAGAAATACATATCTTAATAAAGTTTCTTTTTACACCAACTAGACAACGTGGATCATATATCATCTCAGGCTGGTCAAAAATAGGCGTGCCATCATTTATCATTTGCGTTATTTCAACACGACGGCAAGATGAGTCATACAGCTAAATGTTTGTAGCATACAGCACTGCATCAAAATCTGATGCTGAGCCTTAATTCTTTTCAAACAGGATGTTCTCTTCTAGCTCTGACAGCTGCCATTGTATGCGGAGAAATAAATTTCTCTTTTATCATGATCAAACTTGACTTTTCTGGATAGGCGACAGCAGTGGACAGAGACTGCTGCCGACTCCACAGAGACGACAGCAGTCGACAGAGACTGCGATGAACGACTTCGCAGATATGACAGCTGTCGACAAAAGTCGTCTCTGCGGAATTTTTCGTCAAATAAACAAAGTTTCGTGAGATCGAAAACAGAGCTTTAAGACCATGTTATAGTTAATTGATCATTCACGTCTAAAAACTATTCATTGATTCACATTATGCATAGAGTTTTAATATTGTCGATAAATAATTAGCTGATCAATGCCTGCACAAACATTCAACGAAGGTGCCTGAAACTCAACCACAGAATTTTTCTTCACGACAATTTTTCTTCATCGGCGACAGGCCTATTCAGGCCTATTCTTCAATGCCAAAGATACTATACGACTAGTAAGAGTAGTTCAGAATTATCTCATATCCATTACTGCGTTATTTTAGTACAGTACGGCCTGCGGCCATGCAGGAGTATTCATTAATTGGAATCACAAGTATATGGAGAAATAAGTGGGTCTTGATTGCTCTCTTAAACTCGTGTCTGCTTAAATTAATGAGTAACTTCCATCCATTTACCTCATGTGGGTCAGACTCCAGGGACTATTGCAAGATATTCTAATTAATTGAGGAAAATTTTCTCTCGAAAAAATCGAGAAGATCGAGTTCAGATCTTCCATATTCAGGCTTGTCTGTTCTCTAAACCGCTCTAGTCAGCCCATCTATTAAAATAATTTAAAGAATATGTATTTAAGTATATAAATATTATATAAACAGACGGAAACATGCCATGCTTGTCATTTTTATACCGCGTCCTGGCGCTGTAAGTCCAACGATGAACGACATTAACGATTAAATTAAATAATTAAAACTAGTAAATAATGATGAAATTCTAATTATATAAATATCTTCATAATTTATAAATATTGCATCATAAATGCAAATTCGTACTGCAGTGTTTATACTTGAAATATAGTAGTTAAGCAACACGTATAATATTCCTAAAATTTGATGCAGAATTAACTTTCGGCAGCACGATATTGTCATGAAGTCTTGATTCCATACTTCAAAATACTATTAACATGCTTCAAACTACATATAGGATAAATTTACGGTGCGTGAAACGCGGAAGCATGTTCAACGCAAGGGAACTGCGTAAAAAAGCGTCATTACAAAAGGCGTAACGCCATTTCAAAAGGCCTTAAAAAACGCCATACCTTGCTTTAATGGAAGGCAAAATGCCCTTAAATTTTTATTATGCCATTTAGTCGCACAATGCAAATCTGCATAATTTATAAATTATGTGAATAATTTATAAATTATAATTTATTATTAATTTCAATAATTAATAATTTAAATAATTTATGAAGTAATTTATTTATTCGTATAGTCTATCAGCCGAAAAATCTCGATTTGAGCTAATAATCTTCCATGTTTCAATATTTTTCAATTAATTAGGTATACGATTAAGTTTTGTTAGCATCAATATAATATACATATCATTTTTCGATAGTTATATTATCGATAATCAATGTTGAACTGATGATGAATATTCGTACTGTATCGTGGTAGTCATGGTGCCCAGGTGTTGATGGCTCGCGTCGTGACCTGGACTGGTCAGAGACCAGCTTCGCTCTCAGTGACCATTGACTTAACAGCCATGGCTTGACTGTACACCACGTGTGGCTCAGCTATTGCGACAAAAAAAATCAGTATTGGTATTTTAATTTCACATAATTCATGTTTATCTCATAAGAAAGCTGATTGGTTCGATAGATTGCGTTACGGGATCTAACATAACCTGAGAGGAAAGTGGAAGTGATATACTCGTATGATGCTGCTAACGGACAGTGATTTCTGAGCTTTTATTTTGTGCACCAAGTGCTCTAAAGCCTCTGATTTCTGACCGATTTTCTTAAATTATAAGTGTTATCTAATTATGTAGACTTATGAGATAGAAAACGCCGCATCTGCGTATGATATTCCTATGCGCATGAAAGTGGGTGAAGTAAGGGTGTGGAATGTCCTTATATACTTACATATGTAGCATAATGGCATACCAAGTTATACCGTTACGTAATACATGCGCGTAATTGAGTAGGTATATTAATTACGATACGCGGGTAATGATGGCCAGCAATTTTGTTCATCTCCTTAACTGTATTAAATATTACATCTTGTTAAAAATTAAATATTAAATCCATTTGTTTCTGATGGGTTGCTGTGAGCATGCCTTACATACTTATTACTCGTAATTTGTTTTTGCTGTTCCCCAGAAATTTGTTCAAAATTATTTATTTAAGATTACTAATATATTGTGATAGTTCGTAGCCGCTATTGTTGGGCCAGTGATATCGTGTGGAAATGGTGACTGAAAAATTCCGTGAGAACAACGCATGCGGGGCGCCGCTACTGAGCCCCTGTGGCTGCCAGACGCACGACAACGGCCAGCGGGCGGCAGCGTTTGTAGAGCGCCAGCAGCACGCGGGGGTAGCAGCGGCACAGGGAGACTGGAACCTGTCATTCCACTTGCAGTTACCATCAACAGCCACCAGTTGGTGAGTACCGTGAATCGTGGCAATGCAGTTACCCTCCACAGCCCCCAAAGTGTTGGTGAGTCGTGGCCACGCCGTTTCCACCAACAGCCCCAAACTCAGTTTGGCCCAAAGTGTTACTGATTATCGTGAGTCGTGGCCACATAGTTACCCTCCACAGCCCCCAAGTGTTGGTGAGTCGTGGCCACGCCGTTTCCACCAACAGCCCCAAACTCAGTTTGGCCCAAAGTGTTACTGATTATCGTGAGTCGTGGCCACACAGTTACCCTCCACAGCCTCTTCACAGTCACCAAGTTTTAGTGTGACCAGTAATGTACAAAAATATAACTCAGTACTCACTGCAGTGAGTGACAGAGAGCGCATTTTCTCGTCGACGAAAACTTGAGGTCACTGACGGACGGACGGACAGACATCGATTGATTGAGATAGCTGCTGGACTTATTGCCTGGAATTATTTGTAAAACAAACCCTTGAATTAATCTTGCTATCTAGAAATTTCTAAAAGAAACTCTATTATTTCATCTCACAGATTATTTCTTACATTTTTTCCATCATACGTTTTAAATTTGATTCGAATATATATATTTTGAAATGTTTTATAATATCGACCGGCAGTTGTCAGCTTGTTACTTATGCTTGTTAATTTATTTCAAATATTTTTCAATACTTTGATCACAAGTTTTAAAGTTTTTTGAAATATTTTTGAATTTTTTAATTTTGTTTCCAGTATGCTTCAGTATTAACACACTGATGTTGATTAATTACTGGCGCTAGTTTTCTTGACGCTCGTCAGGGAGCTAAGTACGAGGAACATGTGAGAGTCTGGTTCCAACACGCGCATGATGTCACAACTTTCAAGCGAGGCTAAAGCCTGTGCCAAATGGCCTCCAGTGTGCCACATCTGGTTTACTATCTGCTTGAATAAAATTTAGGAACGATCTTCCCCTAAAGAAAATAATGTAAAATGTAATTTATTTTTTGATCGAAATTAGTTTTAGAATTTATTCAATGATGTTTGATCGCTAAAAACTTTATTTTTTACAAATCTATAATACGCCTACTGCAACTCTCGGCGTTTTGCCCTAAAATCACACTCACCCGATCTTTACGAACGAAATACCTTTATTAACCTAGTAATACACAGTACCAGTTTTACATATATTCCTTGAATACTTTTGTTTATTAAAATTCAGTATCATCATAAAATAAGCTGCGCTGAAAATCCTGAAATTTCTACATGATGTATCGGGTATGAATTGCAATGAAATGAACCAATTTAACGCACATTTCGCGATTAACTTTTTGACTAGAATGAAAAATTATTTCATAGTACCAAAATATGTATTTAGGCTCCTGCTCTTATATAGCTAGCGTTTTACTAATCGTACATGCACTATCGGCAGCAATTGACTGAATAATTTCATCATTTTAGGGTAAAACCTAATGCGTGATATTTTTTTTAAAGAAAAATGACTGCGTGTGTTTCAAACTTATATATACAAATTGTGAATTTGTTGTTGAGTAAGATTCAAACTTTGTGTTAAATTTCAAAAATATGAAATCAAAGCAGTCAAAGCGATATAGAATTGCGTACTTTTAATGGTATTTATTTCAATTTGGTATTCGGCCTCAACATGCAGAGAGCCGTTTTACGTGGTATTGGTGCGCGTCGAAACGTGTTGGTTGTGTGGTACAAGATTGTTCGTCATGATATATTGTGAAAAGTAGCGCCATGAATTCACGCACATCCTTTTTGATGAGATGTTGACGTTTAACTTTTCACCGGCTATTGAATTGGTAGAATAACGTGTGAAGATTTGCCAGCTTTTATCATATTTAAGTGTTTTTGTTGCCTGCGATGGAGAAACAAAAACGTCAACGAAACCGTCCTAAATTACCTTACAGCGATGACGGCGACGTGTACCCTAATGGCGGTAATGTCTCCAGAAACGGAACTTCTTCAAATTCATGCAAAGGCAAAACGTCGGCCGGAGCCTACGGCCATCCTCATTCAAATACTTCTTCTAAAAGAATCAAGTACGACTCCAACATGAAAATGGAAGAAGTGAAGTCTGACATCGACTCGTCTCCTACAAACAACTCGGTAGCACGAATTGAAATTGATGCTGACAGCTCGGAAACCGTTGCAACGCGTCAAAAAATCCATTACTCTGATGTAAATTTCATCAAAGTGGAAGTCGATGAAGATCAGGTACGGTCGTTGTGGGAAAATCGTAAATATGTTCTCTTTTTGGAATTGTTTGTTTAAGTGTTTACAAATTCTTATAGGTATACCTAATTATTATTTACACATTATTTTGAGTTTATGTGTTCAGCAAGACATTGATGAATTTGATAGAAAATGCCATTAAATGAAATATTATTCTGTGCTGCTACATTAACTTTAAGTCATTACCTGTTGAATAAGTTTAAATTAGGTAGGTAGGTAGTCTATCTCTTAATTCCTGAACTTTCCAATAAATATGAACTTAGACTATGAAGATTTAATAAAACATTACTAGAAATAATTAGGCTATAGGTAATCATTCATAATGATTCATTTAATATGATAGGTTAATTTTAGGACAAAATGGCTATAAGCCTATGGCTAAGTACCTATTTGCAAATAGCAAGCAAAAGCAAAAAATGTTATAAATATCAAAGTCCATATAGTCAAATCAAATGCTTTTTCTGGATCATGCAGATTATGATGGCAGATGGAAATTTCAGTTTTTCAGATGTTCCATCTGCTCAGATGACAGACGTTTCTTTTTTCATTCCATTTTATTTTTTGATTTTTATTCATCTCTAATCCATGATGATCACAATCCATTGCCAATCTGAATAGGCTGGTCCAAAATTTGGGACGTGTAAAAATTAGCATCATGGACATAATTTGATATTTAAGGGAATTTTGTAGGCAATTTTTTGAAGAAATTTTAAATTTTATTTAAGGAAATTTTTTAGACAATTTTTTGTGGATAAATTTTGGATAAAAATGTGCCATTTTTTTCTTATTTTTTGTCCTGAAAGAAATGATACAACATACATTATTCAAAAAATGGGTAAAATTTATCTCAAGCATGGGCATTTTTTTTTTTTGTAACTCTCATTCATGGGTGGCTTCCGCCTTATTTTCCAGACTGACCACAGAGTGGGTTTAATGGACAAAAATTATACTTGAACATCATGATGTTTGGGTACATAACAATTAATCTCTCACCGGTAATACTTTAGATTAAGTGCATACAAAAAAAGGTTGTTTTTTTTATAATATGTTTTTTGGGGTGTAGATTAAGAATCTAAAATAAGTTTTTGATGGTCAGTATCAGAAATTTTTGATGGAACCTATTCTAACTGGACATAACCTGCGAGGTTTTGTTGATTGGCTAGGTTTTTCCGGCGCTGGACGGACTCCAAACATAGAAAAAACCTATTGGCTAGGTTTTTCCGGCCGCCGGATGGACTCCAAACATAGAAAAAAACCTAGCCAATCAACAAAAACCTCGCAGGTTAGGTCCAGTTAGAATAGGTTCCGTCAAAAATTTCCGATGCTGACCATCAAAAACAGATTTTAGATTCTTAATCTACACCCCAAAAAACATATAATAAAAAAACAACCTTTTTTTTTTGGATGCACTTAATCTAAAGTAATACCCTTTCACCTGTAAATAGCTTGTAAAATTAAGCTTCTATGCTATGAGCAGGTACTTCAGTACAACACTAAGGAATATGTATTTTGATGTAGATTTTCGTAATGCAGATTCAGCTCTTGACTCTAACATGTTATATGCAGCACATGAAATCTTTCTTGCATGCAAATTCCAGTGTACCTATCTCTCTTCCTAACCAATTCAGAGCAAAATTTTGTAACAATTGTAAATGAGCATTCACTCATAACATTTATAATGTATTAGAAGATTTGATGAAACTGGTCCTTCTCTTTATAAGTCTGCTAATATTTTTTAATTGAACATGTGACACAGTGGAATCAATATTTTTGCATAAACTTCAATTTATATATAATATATATAAAAGCTTCTATACATAGGGTTATATATAAGCAGTTTTCATTGAAGACAAGAAAATTTGTTCATTGGTGACCAGAGAATTTGTATGTATAGGTATCTATATGTGTAACAATAACTTTGGAAGTTACTGGGGTAATAAATTACTCATGGGCATGTATATGTATTTATGACCAGAGAATTTGTTTTATTGGCAATTTTGTTATAAATTTTTTCAAATATCAAACAATATTTTTTGTTGGCACTGGTTGGTAGTAGCCATGGGCAGCCCTCTTGGTCCTACTTTTGCCTAGTCCTTTATGTGCAGAATTGAAAATCTAGTAGTTTCAGATGAACAGATCAAGCTCAAATTGTACTGCAGATATGTTGATGATATCTTCCTTGTCATTTGAACTGAAGAATCTACAAATGGCATTTGAAATGAATTTTGATTTACTTACTAACTCTGATGAATCATACTTTGCCTTTTGTTTGAATATAGTCAAATGGGATAAGACAGGATCACAGCCTTCATGGGGTAAGAAAGGACCAGCCCATGACATTCTGATTGCACTGAATTTAATTTGACAGAAGAATATGTTAGAGCAATCATTGCCTGTCATTTCAGTGTTTATTCCAACCCTCTTCTGCAAATANTACATAAAGACTATGAGAGGCAGGAGCCAGCAATTTATGGTGAGTGAAGCTAGAGTATAGACCTGTATTTTGCACGTTTCAATTCAAGTTTAATTTAGCTAGTAAAAAAAGGCATCATTTATAAGAAAAAAAGTGGTCTAAGTTACCCCATTTTACGGTATAATCTAAATCACAACACGTTTCGAAGTATTCTTAAAATCGACAAAAGATGGACAAATGGACATCACAAGCACAATAGTGCCTTTTTTTCCATAAACGAGAAAATGCGCTAAAAACAACAGATGTTGGGAGAGTCCTGAATTCCACCAGCAAATGCCCAAAGTACCACAAAAGAAGCACACTACATGCCCTCATCCAACCAGCCCTCATAACCTGTTCATCTGAAAATGACTTGAATATGGAGTTGAGAAATTGCAAAAGAATCTTAGTCAAAAAGGGTTTACCCATTGAACACAAACTTAATCGACACAGAAACACAAAATCTTGATTGAACCAAAACAGACACAACAACAAACCAGAGACTAACATAAACATCACAACCATTACTACAAGTATCAAATGATTGGCAGTTATAAATACTGAATCTTGTAATGAACCCTTACCCTTGCAAAAAAAAGGAGTTTTCCAACCCCAAGAGAAAAATGTACTTTATAAATTTTCCTGTAATAGAGAAATTTGTAAACTTCTCCATAATTTGGACTACTTTGTGCTCACAACTAAGACATTAAGCAGACATCTTGCGTGCCAACTCCAGTGTGGGGGACCAAGGAACCAAATGGAAGCCCACAATGAGACCATCACTAGTATATATGGTGCTTGAAGAATACACCAGCAGTCTGGGAGACCAAGGAACCACCTAATGGAAGCCCACAAGAAGACTTATCACTGGTACGGTGCTTGAAGAATGTACCAGCAGTCTGGTGGACCACGGAACCACCTGTTGGAAGCCCACAAGAAGACATCACTGGTATGGTGCTTGAAGAATGCACCAGCATCATCCTGCAATCCCTGCAACCAACTGGCTTGCAATAGCTGAGCCCTCATAACTAAGGATGGGACACCAGCCCCCAACCTTCAAATTACTGGATTTGTCAGAACCTCAAGACTGTTTTCACAGTAATTTTTCCCACTTTAATTCTTGAACATGTTCATATTTTTGTGATTCCTCAATTATTTCTAACCAAATTCTGATTTCTGAGTAATATCTTATTTACATGATTTTTATACATATGGCGATCCAAATTTCTTTACTCAATGTGTCTTGTAACTTTATGATGAATGATTGATACATTTGAAACCTTGTCAATGAAATTATGTTCATGGGTACCCTGATATTTGATTTACCAGTGCAAACAAATAATATTGTTCAATATGTTGAAAATATATTAACAAAAATTGTAAATAAAGCAAATTCTCTGGTCTTCAATGAAACATTCTTAAAGGAACAAATACTGCCAACTTATACTAATAAATATATTTCAAATGAAAGCTTTTCACATCAAATTTGAGCCTTTGAAGTCTTGCTATTGAAGTTTGACACTACTATTTTCAGTAGAAAAGATGCTGGCATCTCCTGGATGTCAAACTGTGTCCATAGATTTCAGTAGAAATGCTTCAAACAAATTCGTAGCCTTTACTAAGGAAAGATTAACTGGTAAATATATCTTGAGACTGCAAGGATTGATCTCAAAAAATTATATTTTGTTGCCTATTTTAGATGGCAAATTTGCCAAGTAGAATTTCATCTTCTAAGAGAATAGTCTGCCTGCTAGCATCCAATAGTAATGTTTAAATTATTAAAATTAATTAATATTTATATTATTAAATAATTGCAATGCAAGTTTACTGTTGCAAAGGGATATATATATATATAGGTACGTATATCCCTTGCTTGATTTGTAACAATGAATATTAAGACACTAAGGCTGGGTTGTTTGAAGGCAAGCTGTTATGGAAAGAGCTATCATTCAAGTCTCAATTGAATAAGTTTAATTCTTCTCTTTGAACGTCCTTATTTATCTTTATTGAATTATTTATTTCTAACTCAAACTTATTTTGGTAGCTAGTTCGCAATGCTGTTTATATTAATATACTTCAGTTGCTTGCTTATTCTCTCTTAGTCTCAGCGTTTAATTTTTTTCACCTTCCAATTTTTCATAGTTGTTTCCAAACTTTTATAATCCATTCATTGAATTGAAAATTGATACGTAAATTCAAAGAAATTATTCTACTAGTTCTCATAATCATGTTGCCTTCTATAGTTTTCATTAGTAGGAGGTTGATAAATCAAGGAATTTTTTTCCCCATTATCACAAAATATTTAATCATTTTTCCCTACATTTTCTTCAGTAGGTTTTGTTTGTATTGATGTCTATGGAGATGGAACTTGAGCCATGATTGGATGTTGCAGAGAGAGACGGTGGTGAGCAGCGTGAGCAGCAGCAATGAGCATCATAGTCCTTCACAGGATGACACCGTCATCACATCTGTGAGTTCTGCCTGCAGCACCTCAGAATTTCTAAAGCACTTCTACATGTTTTATGCCAAGTTAGCACACATTTTGGTTGCAGATATAGTATAATCATGCAAGTTCTTAAATACTTAGTACTGAATGTACACTTTGGAACACCTCAATATTTTTGGCCCACTCTGACAACAGAATGCAGCTGCCAGGAAGAGAAATCTATTGGTTTGTTACTGAAAGGTACATTTTCAAATACTTCAAGAAAAACCTGAACAACAAATAGTTAAACACCTGAAAATATCCACCTCAAGCTACCTGGCTGCTGAAATTTAAATCTCTGATCCAAAGATTGATGATTGTTGGCAAGGGCTTTTCCAAGCACTCATCATTAGCCAATCATTGTTGTCACTGCTCTTCCCTAGCTAGTGCTTTTCTGTCAAATTCTCTATTCTATGATCACACTGAGGCCTGACATGTCAGATCTCCTTTATGAACATGTAGCAGCCAATTTCTTGTAGGTATGTGATTTGTGGTTTAGCTTGAAAAGCTTTGAATAATTTGAAGATGGAGTTACCAACTACGTACCTATTATTTTCAAGTGTGAAGCCTCGTTTTCTTTATTGCACTACCTGCTCTTGTTGTTGTTTTACATGCATTCTAAGACAGACAAATGTCCAGTTTTCTATCTGCCACAACTAGAACCTCATTTTTTATCTCCTGCAGCATTTGAGTTTTGTGTCAATATTACTAACTAAATTGTGAAAAAATGGAATAGGTACATGCTATCCATGTCTCATATATTATATATATTCATAATTTTATGTCAATATTACTAGTAATTAACTTGTGAAAAAATGAAATAAGTACATGCTATCATGTATATTATATATATCAATTATTATAAAAGATTACATTATTAAGACGTATGTTGCAATATCTGTATCATGTTTTGATTCATCTCATCAATTGTGATAACTGATAGGTACAGAGCACGTCTCCATACCATGGGACTCCACCATCGGCAGGGCACTTTGTGTTGGTGGAGCGCAGCGTACCACCCGTCCAGCAGCACCACGCTCCCAACCACCAGCACCATGCACCTCACCACCAGTCCTCCTACAGCGGCCTTAACTCTGACTCTGAAGGTTGGTGAGGTGTGACTGACAGCCTTAACTCTTGACTCTGAAGGCTGGTGACGTGTGACTGACAGCCTTAACTCTGACTCTGAAGGTTGGTGACATATGACTGGCAGCTGTAACTCTGACTCTGAAGGCTGGTGACGTGTGACTGGCAGCCTTAACTCTGACTCTGAAGGTTGGTGACATATGACTGGCAGCTGTAACTCTGACTCTGAAGGCTGGTGACGTGTGACTGGCAGCCTTGTTGGTGAGGTGTGACTGACAGCCTAAACTTCTCTGACTAATGGGCTTCTGGAATATATTTCCAGAAACTCAATTGGGAGCTATTAATTTGTTTTGTTGTTGTTGTGCTAATGATGATTTCTTGTGGCAGAAATAATGCCTGAAAATTTAACAAATTACATTTTGTGAATATGTGTTGCCACTATGCAAACTTATTCAATTTTTATTCATGTATTGTACATTTGTTTTGAAGATGTGTTGCTGCCGTGTGAACTTTCCATGCTTCGTCTAATGTAGTTTGTTTCTGCAGATGTGTTACCACCGCCCAGCCTTCCACAACGCAACTCTCGTTATGGCTGGCCAGGGTCGAGTTGTGATGTTGAATAAATCCTCGTTAAATAAATCCCTATCTTGTTGCTTGTGGCTGTACAGTTTAGCGTTAGAACGTCATCACTGATGGTACTTTTTATCACTAGCATCATTATAGGTACCTATTCTATTCATATTGTACAAGAATGAACTTGAACAGGCTTATTAATCTCTGAATAAAATTAACTGTGGCCCAGCTACAGGTGGTGTAAGTGGTACATCCGCTCCAAGCCCGTGCTGTGGGTAAAAAAGTGTGTGACTACTCGGAGAATTTTACCCAAAACTTTTTCTGATTGTAGTTCATTTGATAGTGTATGCGCGTGACGCTGAGTTGGCTTATTCTCGATCATTATTTTCATTGAACTTTGTGCCATGATAAATCAGCACCGATTTCAAGATCTATTAATTTCTATCATAATTATGACGCTGAGCTGGCCCTTTTTAGCGCATTTTCTCATTTATGGAAAAAATGCACTATTGTGCTCGCCATGTCTGTCTGTCTGTCTGTCCGTCCGCCTGTCCGTCCGTTCGTGACCTCAAGTTTTCGTCGACGAGAAAATGCGCTCTCTGTCACTCACTGCAGTAAGTACTGAGTTATATTTTTTTGATGATTTTTGATCATTGAGTTTGGTATCATTATAGATATCAGCACCTACTGTATCAAGATCTACTAATTTCTATCATAATTATCAGTATTTGGATGTTATTGTATAAACGTGACTCTGAGCAGAAGACATGGGCGAGGAGGTGTACACGCTGCAGGTGCGCGGCAAGAAGCTCTACGACTTCCTGCGAGAGGTCAAGAGCCTGTACCTCAAGACCCATCCTGAGTACGCCGACCTCATGGACGACGACCTCAAGTATGTTGCTCGGCCTCGTGACTTATTGTAGGACTTTGATGGACGTGTTAGTGAGTTGCTGGGCCTCGTGCCTTATTGTAGGACTTTGATGGACGTGTTAGTGAGTTGCTGGGCCTCGTGCCTTATTGTAAGACTTTAATGGACGTTTTAGTAAGTTGCTCGGCCTCGTGACTTATTGTAGGACTTTGATGGACGTGTTAGTGAGTTGCTGGGCCTCGGGCCTTATTTTATTGTAAGACTTTGATGGACGTGTTAGTGAGTTGCTGGGCCTCGGGCCTTATTTTATTGTAAGACTTTGATGGACGTTTTAGTAGGTTGCTGGGCCTCGTGCCTTATTTCAAAACTTTACTGGGCAGTTTACTGAGGCCGTGGGACTGCCTGACTCAATGCAATTCTGAAGATAATTACAGCGCATTTTAAATTGATAGAATTGTAATATTGTATACACATTTCATCCGCTGTAGGGTATTTATTTAAAAGTCACTAGTTCATGAGTTTGTTAGGTTTATTGTTGGAGAATTTATTTTCACTCAATAGTAAACATTACTCTATTTACTTCTGATTGATGGCGATTAATATCATTAATTTGTTTATGCTTTGAAAGGATTACTGTTCTCATGTAGCACGTTAATCTGTTAATTCTTAAAAATCATTATCTAGGTATACTTTTGCTTCAACTGCTGGATTGATTTCATTCTCTTATTATGATTGTATTTATATTCTCGTTATGATTTTGTATACGTTTTTCATCTCATGATTTCATTGCATGGTGGCAGGACCGAGTACCAGCAGGACGATGACCAGGTCAAATTTGAGGACGAGGCTCTACAGGCGACGAGGGACATCGCCCTCGTCGAGGAGCGCATGGAGATGACGTCGTCGTCTCGCCAGCAGACGCAGGTCCTCTACAACGACGGGCCTTCTCCACGCTACCTCCACCACAACCACCAGGGCAACTCTAACCAACGCATCATCAACGGTCACGCTCGTCTTGGCAACATCATCATCCACAGCAGCAATAACGGCTCTCCTGTGGCGCGAGTTGCAAGCAAAAGCATCATAAACTCGAACGTCGAGACGTGTGGTGGTCGAGTTCTGACGTATTCGAACAACAGGGACATGGAGGTAATGGAATCAGAGTATATTATTAATGACTCTGATTCTCAAAACTCGAATCGAAACTCGGGCAATATGATCACATCCCAAAACAACTCGATTAACTGCAACAACAGTTCATTCTCTCAGCAACAGCAGCCCAATAGACAGNCACCAGACCAACATTGGTGAGGCCAGTCCCCAGCACCAGACCAACATTGGTGAGGCCAGTCCCCAGCACCAGACCAATATTGGTGAGGCCAGTCCCCAGCACCAGACCAATATTGGTGAGGCCAGTCCCCAGCACTAGACCAATATTGGTGAGGCCAGTCCCCAGCACTAGACCAACATTGGTGAGACTTCTTCCAGTCCCCAGCACCAGTCTAAAGTTGGTAAGACCTCACGCCAGTCCCCAGCACCAGACCAATATTGATGGGGTACCAACTACCAACGCTCTTTCCCATGTGCCAAGTGTATTTATCTATTCTACGGATCAGCTCTCATTGAAAGATAGTGACTTAGTTATGTCTATGTAGTATGTATCTTCATAAATAAACTCGAACAGACCTGATGTAAGGCCTAATTATATGCTACTGCCAGCAAACACTGTAACTCTGCTAGCAAACTCTAACTTTTTTCACCGCAATCTGGACAGTAGAAGATTATCTCAAAGTTTCCTTAAGACTTAAGTACTCAACACTCATAAAAATGATAAGGTTCCCGTGCTGAACGTTCTCCATCTATCATTTTCATTTCATTTGCTGACCGATAAATGAGGAAAAATATATACATGCCAAAGATTCAAAACTTGATCAAAATTTGTATTTTTTTCAACTATACCTACTGTTGATAGTTTTTTATCGCCGGTACTAGTAAATCTGAAAATTTTTGTGTTGCAGATTTTCCGTATCCAGACCACGTGGTACGGCTAGACCACCCCAACGCTGGGTACGACAAGAACTCGTCAGGACGGCTGTCTGTGGTGGTGCCCTTGGAGCAGCCGCAGACCGGGCCCTTGGGGGATCTGTAACTCTGCCAGCAAACACTGTAACTTTTTTCGCCACTATCTGGACGTGAATAAACTATCTAAAATTTTCCTTAAGTACTCATCACTCGTAAGAATAATTAGATTCCCATGCTGAACGTTCTCTCCATTCATCATTCCCATTCCATTTGCTGAATGATAAACTGGGAAAAATATATACGTGCCAAAGATTCAATACTGAATTAGGATTTTCATTTCTTTTAGCACACGCCACCTTTAATGATTTATCTCCTGTAGTAAATCTGGAAATGTTCGGGTTGCAGATTTTCCATATCCAGACCACGTGGTACGACTAGACCACCCCAACGCTGGGTACGACAAGAACTCGTCAGGACGGCTGTCTGTGGTGGTGCCCTTAGAGCAGCCGCAGACTGGGCCCTTGGGGGAGACCATGCCTCTCCTGCTGAGGTTCATGTGCCTCTGCTCCTGCTCAGGTGGCATCAACCGACGACCGCTCGCCATCATATTCACGCTCGAGAAGCTCACAAACAACGCGTGAGTTCGGCAAAATTTCTCAATTCTGCAGACGCAAAATTTCTCAATCCAAGAGACAGAATTTCCATCTGATACATTTTTTCTAAAGGCGCCGTTCTGTTCTGTAAGAATCATTTTTTTCAATTCTGAAATTATAAAATTTCTCAATCCAAGAGTCAAAATTACCATCAAACATATTTTTTTAAAGGCGTTGTTCTGTTCTGTAAGAAATACCACAAACTGACTTTATCTCACTTTGCATTTGACGTTGAAATATCTTTAATTAAACTGATTCAATGAAATCAACTCGTAATCTACATGATTTCTTCCTCATTCGATAAGAAACTTTGTTGCTCATTGGTTCTTAACAAGAAGTTTTACTGGTTGGTATCTTATAGCCTTTTACAGAAAAGTGTATGAATATCCAAGGGAAGATACTGCTCACTAACTTCTTGTAAAAAGTAGGTATTATTTATTATGATCTAACGAGCATATGCATTTTCTGGACCATATGCTTGGAAATAAGCACCATAGTAAAGGCTGTGTCACTAACTGAGTCTTTGTCCGGTGTTATCTCTGTATTTTCAAGCAAATCTGATGTGCATTTTGGGTGCGCATGCACCGGATCGCGGATCTGCATGAGAATGTTAATTTTTAATTCATCCGCTCCGCATACTAATTAATCTTTGAAGCCTGAAGCCCATGTCCTCCCTCTGACACATCGTTTATGATGAAGGATGTTGCCATTTTTTCTTGTGCCCTATCACTTTGCCTACTGGCGTTACCTCAAGTTAATACAAGGAACATCGATAACGGTCAACGTATTCGTAATTATAGGTTTAACCCCATGTCTGCTCACATAAACATTAGTTAACAGGCTTTCAGAGTCAAATTGCTTTGATGACAGTTTGTGTTTTGGTATAAATTGTTAAACTTTTGATGATTTGAAGTTTTAATCAAGCATTTATCGCATTAACCCGGCTACTAACACTTTTTTCTAGTTCACTAACAATTTGCCAAGAGGCGGTGTCTCTCGTTACCAGACCTTTAGAGACAAATAGCTTTATAGACCAAGTACATCCGTAGACCAACGGTCACGCACATGTTTTGAGAAGAGCGTTGACGTGGTACGTGTTGTGCAGGCTGGAGCTGTATGGACGGCAGACGGTGGACGTGAGAGTGTGCGCCTGTCCTGTGCGTGACTACCGCAACGAGGAGGGCAGCGTGCCACGTCAGGTGATTGCCCACTAGCAACCTTAAACCTTGGTATTCTTAGTATTTGCTCCAAAACTAGCAGTCTCAGGCCACGCTAAAGAGCAAAACTTAAATCCTGTGTACTGCTCCGAAACTAGCAGTCCCAGGCCACGCTAACGGACAAAGCTTAAACCTTGGTATTCTTAGTATTTGCTCCAAAACTAGCAGTCTCAGGCCACGCTAACATGTAATGCTTGAATCCTTAGTTTTTGCTCCGGATATAGCAGTCTCAGGCCCCGCTGGAGCCCCCCCCCCCCCTCTAATTTTTTCTTAGCATGGCTATCTTGTTTCGATGGATACCATAAGACCGTGAGTACGTAAGTAATTTATATCCCTAGCAATCATTTACTGACAAATGCAGAGGAACAAGAGCAAGTTAGATGATTTAGTTATTAGTTAGCTAGATTTGTATTATTGAAATCCGGAATAAATGTTATCAGCACAATAAGAATGATAATAAACTGATGACGTTGTCAGGACCGGCGGTGCGGACGCAAGAGAGGCGGCCGCGTGAGCAGCTCCTCCCTCCTGCAGACGGCGATCTCGGGGGGCAGCTCCTCGAACCCCGTCAGGCATGACTTTCCTGGTGGGTCATGTGGCAAAGTGGGTCACGTTGCTCTACGTCAGGCACGACTTTCCTGGTGGGTCATGTGGCAAAGTGGGTCACGTTGCTCTGCGTCAGGCATGACTTTCCTGGTGGGTCATGTGGCAAAGTGGGTCACGTTGCTCTACGTCAGGCATGACTTTCCTGGTGGGTCATGTGGCAAAGTGGGTCACGTTGCTCTACGTCAGGCATGACTTTCCTGGTGGGTCGTGTGGCAAAGTGGGTCACGTTGCTCTACGTCAGGCATGACTTTCCTGGTGGGTCGTGTGGCAAAGTGGGTCACGTTGCTCTACGTCAGGCATGACTTTCCTGGTGGGTCGTGTGGCAAAGTGGGTCACGTTGCTCTACGTCAGGCATGACTTTCCTGGTGGGTCGTGTGGCAAAGTGGGTCACGTTGCTCTACGTCAGGCATGACTTTCCTGGTGGGTCGTGTGGCAAAGTGGGTCACGTTGCTCTACGTCAGGCANCAGCTCTGGGTGACGTGAGTCATGTCAGCTCTGGGTGACGTGAGTCATGTCAGCTCTGGGTGACGTGAGTCATGTCAGCTCTGGGTGACGTGAGTCATGTCAGCTCTGGGTGATGTGAGTCATGTCAGCTCTGGGTGACGTGTGTCATGACAGTTCTGGGTGACGTGTGTCATGTCAGCTCTGGGTGACGTGAGTCATGTCAGCTCTGGGTGACGTGAGTCATGTCAGCTCTGGGTGACGTGAGTCATGTCAGCTCTGGGTGACGTGTGTCATGTCAGCTCTGGGAGATAATTGATCATTGCGCATAAGTAGATCAGTAAATTATGAAGATAACAACTTAGGAGCAAAATTATATGTTCTGCCACTGTAATTCTTTGTGAATATCGATACTAAACGCTCATTATTAGGCACACGTCGTTATGGTTGACCAGGGTTGAGTTGCGATGAAGGCCTCGTTAAATATATCCCTATCTTGTTGCTTGTGGCTGTACAGTTTAGCGTTAGCACGTCATTACTGATGGTATTTTTTATCACAAGCAACATTATAGTTTGTATTCTATTCATATTGTATAAAAAGTTGTCCATTTGATAAGTGTATGCGCGTGCCCTAGAGTAGGCTTATTTTAGACGATTTTCATCATTGAAGTTGCTATCATTACCTGATATCAGCACCTATATCAAGATCTATAGATTTCTATCATAATTATCACTATTTCGATGTTATTGTATAAACGTAACTCTAAGCAGGCTTATTTTAGATGATTATTATCATTGAAATTTTTGCCATGATATGATACCAACACCTATATCAAGATCTACTAATTTCTATCATAATTATCACTATTTCGATGTTATTGTATAAACGTGACTCTGAGCAGAAGACATGGGCGAGGAGGTGTACACGCTGCAGGTGCGCGGCAAGAAGCTCTACGACTTCCTGCGTGCCTTATTTTATTTTAAGACTTTGATGGACGTTTTAGTGAGTTGCTGGGCCTCGGGCCTTATTTTATTTTAAGACTTTGATGGACGTTTTAGTAAGTTGCTGGGCCTCGGGCCTTGTTTCAGAACTTTTACTGGACAGTTTACTGAAGCCGTGGGACTGCCTGACTCAATGCAATTCTGAAGATAATTACAGCGCATTTTGAATTGATAGAATTGTAATATTGTATACACATTTCATCTGCTGTAGGGTATTTATTTAAAAGTCACTAGTTCACCAGTTTGTTCGGTTTATTGTTGGAGAATTTATTTTCACTCAATAGTAAACATTACTCTATTTACTTCTGATTGATGGCGATTAATATCATTAATTTGTTTATGCTTTGAAAGGATTACTGTTCTCATGTAGCACGTTAATCTGTTAATTCTTAAAAATCATTATCTAGGTATACTTTTGCTTCAACTGCTGGATTGATTTCATTCTCTTATTATGATTGTATTTATATTCTCGTTATGATTTTGTATACGTTTTTCATCTCATGATTTCATTGCATGGTGGCAGGACCGAGTACCAGCAGGACGATGACCAGGTCAAATTTGAGGACGAGGCTCTACAGGCGACGAGGGACATCGCCCTCGTCGAGGAGCGCATGGAGATGACGTCTTCATCCCGCCAGCAGACGCAGGTCCTCTACAACGACGGGCCTTCTCCACGCTACCTCCACCACAACCACCAGGGCAACTCTAACCAACGCATCATCAACGGACACGCGCGCCTTGGCAACATCATCATCCACAGCAGCAATAACGGCTCTCCTGTGGCGCGAGTTGCAAGCAAAAGCATCATAAACTCGAACGTCGAGACGTGTGGTGGTCGAGTTCTGACGTATTCGAACAACAGGGACATGGAGGTAATGGAATCAGAGTATATTATTAATGACTCTGATTCTCAAAACTCGAATCGAAACTCGGGCAATATGATCACATCCCAAAACAACTCGATTAACTGCAACAACAGTTCATTCTCTCAGCAACAGCAGCCCAATAGACAGCAACAGATGCCTCAACAGATCCAGTCTGTCACGATGATTTCGCAAGAACAAATGCGCGATGTCACCTCCATGTCTGTGGGCACTGGGATGCAGGTTGCTACTGAAAATATCAACAATTCAGGAGCCTCGAACATGGTAACGCATCACCCCATCCTGAGCTCCATGAAGAATGTACAAAGAGCCACGTTATCGGGGAGTATTGTGCAGAACGCTGCTGGTAATCAGCCTGTACTCCTGATTTATAACCCTTCTGGAGTGGATGACCAGCTGGTACAGACTTTCAATGCAAGAAAAATCCTTTACCCGAAGATGGAAGGGCAGGGGAACAGCCAAAACTATGTAAAATCTACCAGTAATAACTTGGTAAATTTGACTGTCCACGCTGATGGCAATAACTGTAATAACAACAACAGCGTTGACTACGGTTCTAACAACTCGGGTTCTCAAGAAGACAACATTGACGGGACATACAACGCAGGGTTAGAGGCTCGGCAAAATTCTGAGGGTGCTTCAACAAACGTGGCTCTGGCGGTACTTAAACGCAGCCACTCCTCAGACACTGAAGATCAAAACGGAGGAAACAACGGCAGACAGTTCCGACACATCCCTATTTCAGCTGTAGCTCAAACCCCAGTAAGGGATCAACGAAAGAACTTGTGTGTCGCTAAGAAGATGCCGTTACTTAAACCCATAGCTGGTAAGCTAGTGGCTCAAGCTTCACACCAACCATCTGGAACCATCAATGTCACTTTGCCTGTGACATCTCAGCAACAACATCCCGTGGGCTCCATGATCCTGGCCACGCAATCCAATGGTGGCAATCAGTTATTTTTGGCTCGTGGCTCTTCCACTCATATAATTTTACCGGTGACATCACAACCTCAAGGCTCCGTGGATGTCAAGGCAATGTCTTCGGTCTTCCCTAACATGTCGGTGGTGAAACGTGAACCTCACGACGAGGAACGCAAAAGAGATGACGACACAAATATTTCTATTCGGAAATCTCATTCTGTATCATCGCCATACTCCATTGCTTGCAGTGGCTCTCACATTAGTGATTCCGGCAATGTCGTCTACACCATGACCGGCAACGGGAGACTAGTGACCACTAACCTATCTTCTGGGAACCACTCCAATAATAACTTTGACAGTTCCCAAAGTAACAAATTCTCCAGCAACCACAACATGATTAACAGCGATGGGCATTTGTCCGGTATGAACGGGCACCCTGACAGTGCTGAGATGCTGGCCGCCCAAGTGCTGGCAAGCAGCATGGGGTCGCGACAGATCGCCGTGTCGGGGGCCTCTGGCTGTACTTTGAACAGAGACTGTACCTCTGACTAGGAGTCTTGCCTAGACAGAGACTGTACCTCTGAATAGGTGTCTCTCCAAGACAGAGACTGTACCTCTGACTAGGAGTATTGCCAAGACATAGACTGTACCTCTGACTCGGCTCTTGCCAAGACAGAGACTGTACCTCTGACTAGGCGTCTTGCCAAGACAGACTGTACCTTTGACTAGGCGTCTTGCCAAGACAGAGACTGTACCTCTGACTAGGCGTCTTGCCGAGACAGAGACTGTACCTCTGATTAGGTGTTGATTTTTTCACTCCTTTTTGTTGATTTTTCCCTTTCTAAAATAGACCGTTATTCTTATAAGTGGTCTGCTCCGGACAGAGAAACGTTGCCCTGACTAATAGCCTAGCTAATATGTCAAGAAAATTTTTATTCTCTGTTCAAGTTGAAGTTTCTCTTTTGAGGATTGTCTTCCCCTTGTAACGCATGCGTATTCTTGTTATGAAACGCTTTAACATAATCCAATGCCAACTCGCTCCGAGAATTCGCTTCATCAAGTGTTATATTAATTTTTGTTATTCAATAGGGTTTCAACTTGCTGTTTATCCTTGTTATAAATTTACCCTCGTCTTCTTTTGATTTTTAACTTCTCCCTAAAACGGAGAAGAAATAACAATCTAAATATAAGTTTAACTTCTAGCGTTCTGGTCCATCTTGTATCGCGTCTCACATCTTTGTGGTCCATCTTGTATCGCGTCTCACATCTTTGTGGTCCATCTTGTATCGCGTCTCGCATCTTTGCGGTTCACCTTGTATCGCGTCTCGCATCTTTGCGGTTCACCTTGTATCGCGTCTCGCATCTTTGCGGTTCACCTTGTATCGCGTCTCACATCTATGTGGTTCACCTTGTATCGCGTCTCGCATCTTTGTGGTTCACCTTGTATCGTGTCTCACATCTTTGTGGTCCATCTTGTATCGCGTCTCGCATCTTTGCGGTTCACATTGTTTCAGCTTCGCTTCACGAGTTGGGTGCTCATTTGATGTTTAAATTACGAAGTCTGAAGAGGAATTAATTGGGGAACTATTGTCTCAAGCTTTCTCTCCACCTCCAAAATGAACAATTTAGTAAACAATTACTTGTAAATCAAATTGAAAGACTGACTCCTTAATTCTTGCTTTGGTGCCATTAATTTATCCAATATTTTTATTATATCAATTGCATGATATGTAATTCTTGTGCTTGACGTCTTTTCGGGAAGTATAACAGCGAGCTGGTTTCTGCTGCCTTGAGTGTGTGATATTTGTTTTGTTTTGCTTTCGGCAATTCGGAAGTTTTTTCTTTGGTATAACTTCTAGTAGGTATGCTTTTTTTGGTATAACTTCTAATATACCTGTTTGCCGTCTTGTGTATCAGCTTCAGATACAACTGCTCAGTTCAGGCCAGATATTGTAAAATGTTTACTCTTATTTTGTCTTCTGCAAGATTTATTGTGAATCTTTTAAACCCTGTTTATTCGAGGATAAATTAGTCTGGGTATAATTTACTGTAGAGTAGAGCGAATAATGACCACGGTGATGATTTAGTCTCTCCTTATCTCAGGTACATTAACGAGTGATGAACGCGCCGTTTGTTAATCCAAGTTGTTTATTATATGCCGACGTTTGTGCTGCGCTGTATATGTTTACCGCACGTGAAATTAGATCTTGCCTGTAAGTGTCTTCTTGGAAACATTCGTGGAGAGTGTATAGGTTTGCTTTCTAGTTTAATCTGTTGAATATTTAATATTTTGTTCTAATATTTGATATTCTGGTTTGTGGTTTTGGCCATGTTTGTCGGACCGGCTACTTCTTCGACAGAAGCCTAACAAATGCCATCAATTCGCCTAATTTATTCAACAGTTGTTTTCAATTTTTGCATTTTTATTGAATTGTAGCCACAACCTCGCTTAACAATTGGCAATCTCGTTCATCATAAAAATTTGTGTTAAATTCAATTGTTCGTCGTTTCTCGGTATTGAAATTCTCCAGTCATATCCGTACGAATTGACAATTTAACTGTATCGACATTTAGCCTAGCCGCGATCCAAGTATATTTTTTGTTTTGAAAATTTTCCGTTTTGAAAGTAGTTACTAATACTCATTTTGACCCGCCACAGTTCTAATTAAACTAGGTAGTATAGATGTACCGCCACATTAACATCACTAAATGTTCACGCTAAATGGAATCGGTGTGATCATGTGAATCAGCACTGGCGAAATAAATAATTTTTTTAGTTTATAAGTGTACGATAACATGTTTGAGTAAGGGGAATTGCAGTGTGTTCGTTATGAATGGTTATGTGTATACCTCTTGTACGATATGAGTGGAAATTTTAAATATTGTATTTAGTGTAGAGTCAAGATGCTTAATCTCAATCCTTCGTTGTTGTTGTTGTTAAAACTTGATGGTTCAAGCAATGCTTATTTTTATTCACTTAATGAATAGTACAAAACTGTAAGTGCTGCGACCGTCTCCTTAGCTCAATAAAGAGAATGACACGCGTCGTCCACTTCGCTCTTACTAGAACTTTTAATTGTTCCTTCAAACGAAGAAAAATATCTTAGCTTATAGAATACTTCGACGAAAAATGTATAGCTACATGATTTTAACCACTTCGCTCTTACTAAAACTTTTAATGTTCCTTCAAACGAAGAAAAATATCTTAGCTTATAGAATGCTTCGACGAAAAATTTATAGCTACATGATTTTAACCACTTCGCTCTTACTAAAACTTTTAATTGTTCCTTCAAACGAAGAAAAAAATTTTAGCCTATAGAATACTTTGACGAAAAATTTATAACTATACATGATTTTAACCACTTCGCTCTTACTAAAACTTTTAATTGTTCCTTCAAACGAAGAAAAATATCTTAGCTCATAGAATACTTCGACGAAAAATTTATAACTACATGATTTTAATCGGGAAAATGATAATATACAGTTTCTTGATGAACTTCCATAAACAAGGAGTATTCTGTTTGAAGTTCATGAAGTGGATTGTAAGTGATATTTAGACATGGACGGAAGAGAACGTATGCAAGATACGTATCATCATAATAATATTATTGCTTTATTATTATATGTGCGCGATTATTTATTGGTTTTAAAAGCTTCCCTGAAATTTGAGTTGTTTGTTCTGAACTAATTTCCTGTTGGGTATGAGGTAAATGTTGGGTACAGTGGCACACAAAACGCGCTGCTATATTTTGTTCTCTAGCTACTCGTGTACACACGTACCCAGTTGTAGTATGTAGTACTAATACCAACATCTGCTATTGTTCAGATAATGAAATGTAATAATTCAGACACATAAGGTTGATCAGATATCCACACTTATTATCAGCAAATATTGTAAAAGTTCGGGATTAGATTTTTCTATTGCACAAAATACGTTCGAAAATCAATATTTTTTATATTGTAAAAAGCATATCCACGTTTTTCAGTTCGATTATATTTCTAATTTAATCAGAGATATTAAGAGATGAACGCAAGTTGATTTATCTGGGTAATTTCTTTAATTTGTTACTTGGTCAGTCTAGGAGAGAGTGACGTGCAGGATTTGTCTGCGTTCAGGGGCTGGAAAAAAAATTTAACACGGATAAAATCCAATCTTTGTACACATAAAATGAAACAGTTACATTTCGTTAGGCTGACGATGAAGCTGAACAGGTGAAGAAAAACTAAATTTGTTATCATAATAAATGAGATATTCTATTAAAACAGACGTAAAGGAACGCCAAAGAATATATCGGATGAACTTTTGTCTCGTGCTGCGCTGTCATCGCTACCGTGCGATGCCGGCGAAGTTGAAGGCGTCGTGCGATTTGCTTCTTCTTCTTCTGTTTAAATAATCTCCTGAATTTCTAGCCGTGTTCCCCACACCGACGGGGGCTTTCTTGGGGGCCTGGGGGGCCCTGGGCGCCCCACGACCTGCGATCGCTGCCACTCCGAGCTTCGTGGTTCCTTCAATTCAATCATATTAATTTTAGTTGAAATTTATTGAATATAATTAGAAAACAACTGAAATGCATATTTTTTACGAGATTTTTAAATGTGGTTCCAAGCGATTTGTGCCAGGAAAAGTAAAATAAATTAATTATTGCTATTAATTGTGCAAACTTCACCGATTCTTGGAAGTTTTTACGTCGTTTCCTTACAATTTATGTTTTTAAGGAAATGGTAGAACAATTTAGGCCAAATTTTCTCCTTTTATAAAGGATAAAGCATTCCGAAACACGTACAATTACATTAGTTAACGCTCGTATCACCGGAAATTGGGCTGATGGTAACGCGGACCTTTGCTGTTGAGACTGAGTCTGGAATGCATGCACACATGGCCATGGTTGAACTAGTATAAGGTTAGCCCATGAGAAGCTCATTTTTGCGGATGTAGTTTGTTGTTCGCCTGTGACGTCACTGGTCTCAGTGACGTCACGGGCATTAAGGGGGAGGTATACCCTCCAGAAAAACTTTTTGGGTATGGACGGATCACTCTGAAACTTGGTACACTTATGTAAAACAGAATTCTAAGACATTTTTGTTCGTGTAATTTTTTCGAAAAAATTGCTAGAAAACGTGAAATTCATAGAAAACGGACAAAAAAGGGGGTACTGTAGAAATCTATCTCCTCTTAGGGTTTTGAAGTTACAGCAATGAGACATATACCATTCTATTCGTAAAGACCATACCAATGCAGTAACACGGTCCGAAAATTGGGCTGATGGTAACGCGGACCTTTGCTGTTGAGACTGAGTCTGGAATGCATGCACACATGGCCATGGTTGAACTAGTATAAGGTTAACCCATGAGAAGCTAATTTTTGCGGATGTAGTTTGTTGCTCGCCTGTGACGTCGCTGATCTCAGTGACGTCACGGGCATTAACCAATCACCGAAATGCGATCAAATCAGTCAACCAATCCGTCATGGGAATGACGGGTTTGTTTAAGTTTCTTCGCTCTCAGTGACGTAACAAGAAAGCTGAACTGAAAGACGGAACTTCTCGGGGGCCGAACCTGGGTGACCGCGGAAGGATCAATCTTACATAGTTCAACCATGCCTCTTGCCCATCTCACACGCTATACCTCATGTAATTTTGATCACTATGGCATGTCAGAATTTTTTTTTAGTTATTAGGACTGTTCCTTTCCGCTCATCATTAAATTAAACTTCAATGACCGATTCCACGACCTGTTCAATAATAAAAACAGACACTTTTATCAAACCTATGATTCAATTAAACAATCGTAATTTAAACATCAAAAGGTTCGCGTTGCATAAGCCGTTTCTCCTCAAATCAACGACAGCGCGCGCTGAAGTGTTAAAATTTGTTCTATAGTTTATGTTGCAAACAGCGGACGTACTTAATTCTGGCAACGTTCGTTATGAACAATAAAGATGAAAGCGTTTTTATAATAACTTGTTATTTGAGTTAACATTGATGTTAACTGATTTAGTTATGTGTATTCCACTTAAATGTGAGGGAACCGCAAAAGTTTTGATCTGATAGAAAATATCGTAAAATGTTTTGATATCATTATCGGGATTTACGAAATTCTGACACGTGAAGAACAATAGAAGCATAAAAAAAATTCTAAGTATTATTTCTTTTTTTTATTTCTTGCATGTTCGTACCAGCAGGTTAGGGCAGTATTAACAAAGTTGAAGCGCAGAACAAGAGAATTCAGTAGGTGCTCTGCAAATGCATGACAATCTATAATAGTTACGAGCTCGTAACTCCGTCAGCCAATCAGACGGCTTTTCAAGCTACACCCACCAATCACAGCCAAGAATAGCGCGCCGTCACGTGTACATAGACCGCTGCGTGCACTCAAGTCGTTACGTGAACTTGAGCCGTGACGTGAACTTAACCCTCTACCGCCGTGTGTCACTCTCCTTGAACATAACTTTCAACTTAAATTATACGTAAACTATTGAGTGTAGCAACCTGAGGACGTTTGTACGCTGCAGAGAACATTTTACAGTTGTTGTACGTGGCGGCAACCATCAGTGCAAGACATTTTGCGCTCACTAGAACGTATCCTTTTTGGGAAGTAAGCTTGTGACAATATTTCTCCGGTTACTCGTGTCAAGCGGTATATATAGAGGGTTAAGCCGTTACGTGTACTTAAGCCGTTACGTGTAGTTAAGCGAGTTGTGAGTGAAAATACCGGGAAGTCATTTGAAATTTGAACCGGTAAACCATTAATCTCATTGTAACTCAATCTTGTCTATAGACATACTTATCAAGGCAGGCCTTCAGAATTTAGTACAATATTGGCACAATTATAAATTATATAAATATAAATTCAGAGTTATTTCAATTTAGATTTGATCACTACTCTAGTATTCAGTAATTCCATACAGAGATCCTTACTTGGGACAGAGTTTCCTCTCGGCGTTGTTTTCTTTAAAGTTTTGGGTTGGTTTGACCTGATGTTCTGCGCCAATGACGGGGAAGGACCTATAGACTTGGACGCTGGTTTGTTCCGGTCTTTAGGTCGCGATCTTTGCCAAAAAAATTAAAATTAATGGTAATAATAATGATAACAATAATATTAATAATAATGAGTATGAACTTGTAAATTTTTGTAATTGCCTAACAGCTCAAATTGAATTTATCTTGTCTAATCATGTTGGATTAGATCAGTAAATAATTTTCTTCTTCGACGTACTAACATACATTTGTTATTTTCAGAGTAGAGGCAAATAGCAGTTAATATTTCCCGCTTGAAATTGTCCGCGCAAAACTTAGCACCACGGTCACAATAAAGCCGTCAACCGCGTGTGTGTGGAGAATTAAGCTTTAAATTTAATCAGATGAGTCTTGGAATAATCTCCAATCAAATAAGTCATGAAATACCGTAATCTCCAGTCAAATGAGTCATGAACTTATCTCCAGTGAGATGAGTCATGAAATAATTTCCAATCAGACTAGTCTTGTAATAATCTTAACTTTTTACTATTGCATTTAATTTATCAATGTTATCTTGTCCAGCGATTGCAGGCATGGATAAGTGACTGCGACAGACTAACCCATGTTTGAATTAATATTAATTATTAATTTTATTATTAATTAATTCATTAATATTAATATTAATAGTATTACTTCAACCATGGACTAACCTGTCTGTCTTGGGGGGTGGACTTAAGGGCAGATCAATGGTGGATAGCTCGTCGTCACTAATAGACAGTCTCGGCCTGAAATATGATAATTATTTATTGAAATATAATAATTAATTATTTATTATTATCTAATAAATTATAAATTAAATAATATTTAATAATTATTTATAAATTATAATAATAATTATTAATAATTGATATCTTTAAAATCACTACCGATAAACTTCAAATTTATAGATCACTCGGCTCTTTCCTGTGATTGTCAAATTCACATTGATATGAATATATGTATATTACTGTATATGTTTATCAGGTTTCGGTAGAGCGATAGTCTCAATGTACACTATTTCAGATTGACGTTACAATATCATCAGTTTATAATTTGCATGTCTCATCAACCTAAATTTTTTCTTATCTATTAAATCTGTTGCATTCACTCAGCGAAAATTTTGAAAAATTCATAACGAAAACAAATAGTTTTGCGGAAAATCGATAAAGTTGGAAATTTGCGTGGAAATATTTTTTAATTTCATGATTTAACTCCGTAAACAATCTATATATTAAAATATTGCTCATATAAGCTCGACATTACGCGGTTATATTTAATACACGTGTATTAAATGGATTTTTATAATCCATTATTAATAAATGGATATAAATGTATTTTTTTCCAACATAACCCCGGGACTAGAGACTTACGTTCTTGAGATGCTAGGCACGAGAGGAGGGGAGCGCAGGGGGAGCTTGTCAGCCCGGTCCAGCTGGTTGAGACGGTGCGAGCGCGGCCTGCAAAACAGATAATTGAGTCAACATAAATTTTATGTTGACTTGTTAACATTTTCCTACGGCTGTAATCGTGAGTTGAAAACGTGTTTTGTATTCCTCGTGCATGTAAAATTTATTTGTTTTTGCGCGTGTGTTCAATGGATGCACGTTTTATATCCACGTGAGTGGAAAATTTGTTCAGTTCTAGCAGCAAAAAAACGTAATCGACATTAATGTTGCCAAGCGAACCATGCAGTCAACTGGCAACAAAACTGTCATCGTTGAACGTTCACCTGGAAAAAATCTCAACCTTAGCGTCACTTTGGTACACAAATACCAAGTGTCTCACATTTCGGTACAGTTACTACAGTAGTACCAAGTGTTGCACACTTCGGTACACGCGTACCAAGTGTCACACATATCGGTACAAGATTACCAAACCACTGCGCATCTGGAAACAAGGTTGATTAAACGTTGTTTCAACGAAATAAACTCGTAACAATCGTTTTCTCAATGTCATTTAACTAGAGGAAATATTTGGTAAAGTTATTTAACTATTTGGTGATTTAACTAGAGGAATTTAACTGTCGCGTTGTACCACCGGCGACTTACTTGATGGCGAGGTTGGTGTAGGTGAGCGCTGTTATTTAACTAAATGGTGATTCAACTAGAGGAATTTAACTGTCGCGTTGTACCACCGGCGACTCACTTGATGGCGAGGTTGGTGTAGGTAAGCGCTTGCATCTTCCTTTGTAGCTCGGCGCCCGAGAAGACTTCACAGCTGCTGATGCTGGGCTTGATGGGTGGCAGAAGCACGCGTCTCACGCTCGACGAGGCAGGCAGGGACGATGAGGCCGAACTGTTGTTTAACGGCCAATGAAATGAACAAAGAGTACAGGAAATACGGTGCTTAAAGGGAAGAATTTAGGGAAATATTGGCCGAGGAAATGAACAAAGAGTATAGGAAATACGGTGCTTATAGGGGAGAATTTAGGGAAATATTGGCCGATGAGATGATCAAAGAGTACAGGAAATACGGTGCTAAAAGGGGTGAATTTAGGGAAATTTTGGTCGTTAAAAGATCAAGAAGTACAAGAAATGGGGAGATTAAATGGGAAAATTTAGGGTAATATCGGTCGATGAAAAAATCAAAGAGTAGGTATAGGAAATACGGTGCTTATAAAGGAAAGAATTTAGGGAAATATTAGTCGTTAAAAGATCAAGAAGTTCAGGAAATACGACAATTAAAGAGAAGTATTTAGGGTAATATTGGTCGTTAAAAGATCAAGGAGTACAGGAAATACGGCGATTGAAGAGAAAACTTTGGGGTAATGGAAAAGACAAAGTATAGGGTGAAGAAGAAGCAAGAAAGTTGCCCATGAGAGCGAAATATTCTGAGAGTAATGTGGGAGATGAATGTTTCAGTAAAATTTGTCGAGTTAGATCAGAACGTCGGTCAATTCTGGAGGTTTTTGACATAAATAAGAAGTCGAAGTGTAGCATTAGATGGTGGAGGAGTGTTGAAGTATCAGATAGACTTCCAAGACTCAACGGCCTCGCGCAAAAATATGTAGATTAAGAGTTTATTAAGATTTTAATTAGTTGATCAATATCTACTTAATCAACTACTTAATATCCACTGGATATTAAGAGTTGCCAATTCGTCCAGTCCGAATTAAATGTTCGATCAATTTCCAATCAATGTTGTACGAGGTACGATGTTGGTAACAGGGAAATCGGTTCATTAAAATCAAGGATTACAGAAGTATTGGTGGTTGGAAACAAGAAATGCTTCGTTGGACAATAATTAAACAAAGACAGTCATTTCTCAGTTACAGTCATTTCTCTTCGGATGAAGATTAAAATATTGTTTGAATTCCTCGAATATGTTTGTGAATTTGAGAATGAGTACCACAAATGTGTCAAATTATTAAATGCACACAAAAATCACTCAATGCTAAACGAAAATTCACACCAACACTTTAAAGCACATATATATATTAAACAAAAATTTTCAACTAATCGCTAGTTATCCATCACGGTAACACTAGCACTTATAAAACACGGTAACACTAGCACTTATAAAACACGGCAACACCAGTACATATACATCACGGTAATACCAGCACATATACATCACGGTAATACCAGCACATATACATCACGGTAATACCAGCACATATACATCACGATAATATCAGCACATATACAACACCGTATAGCACATATACATCACGGTAATACCAGCACATATACAACACCGTATAGCCTGTCTCTTATACACATCTAGATGTGTATAAGAGACAGCACGGTAATACCAGCACATATACATCACGATAATATCAGCACATATACAACACCGTATAGCACATATACATCACGGTAATACCAGCACATATACAACACCATATAGCACATATACATTACGGTAATACCAGCACATGTACAACATGGTAATACCAGCACATATACAACACCATATAGCACATATACCTTACGGTAATATCAGCACATATACAACACCATATAACACATATACATCAAGATAATATCAGCCCATATATAACACCATATAGCACATATACCTTACGGTAATATCAGCCCATGTACATCAAGGTTAAACTATCTGAAAAGATATACCAGACATATATCAACACCAGATATAAGTCATGGATTCCAGCGGCTGTGCATGAAAATGTATTATTACTCGATATTCTTCATATTTATACATTCATATTCATAATAATTCTCGTCATAATAATTCACTCAAGCAGAAAAAAATCATCCAATGCTAAATGAAAATTCATACAACAGCTAATTCATTGAAATTCAATAATCATTTATTACTCTCAAAAATATTGTTTTCATAAAAGTTATATTTTAATATTTATTTTACCGCATTATATATCAACTCAGACGATCTTCTCGATCACTCGAAGCTTACAAAACCTTTTGGAACTGAAATTTACAGGCACGGAAATTAAAAAAAAAATCAAAACGCACGCTTACACTGACGAGATAACAACAACTGAAGGGGAAAGGGAAGGAGAGAAAACAAGTTTTATTTATTTCGAAGGGAGACTATTTCATACTGGGGCTGAAGACCTAGCTCAGGAGTCCTGACACAGAGTTTGAACAAGTCACATTCTCTGACAGTAAAGTCAGATTTGAGATCGAAGCATATAAATCAAGACAGATTTGAGATAGAAGCATGAAAGTCCAGTCATATTTAAGTTAGAAGCACAAAAGTTCAGTCATATTCAGGTTAGAAGTATAAAATTCATGTCAGACTTGAATTAGAAGCACAAAGTTCAGTCATATTCAGGTTAGAAGTATAAAATTCATGCCAGATTTGAGTTAGAAGCACAAGTTCAAGACAGATTTGATTCAGGAACATAAAAGGCAAGACAGATTTTAGTCAGAAGCATGAGAGTCAAGTCATATGCAAGTTGGAATCATGAGAATATAGTTATATTTAAGTAAGAAGTGTGGCTATAAGAGCCCTACAAGAAACAGTCATAGTCAGAGACAACAATAGCATATATGATGTTACTAATTATAACACAGAAATACAAGTTATACGAGTTACAGTTAATTATTGATCACATCATTGTTGTTCTTCAGTATCCAGAAAGGGAAAGACACAAATCAACGCAAAAAATTATCAAGCGACCAAAGTCAATTTATGCAAATTTGATAATCAGTTACAAAAAACAAAATAAAATGTCATAATTTATAGAAATTGTTCAAGCAATACATATTTTATCCGAATAAAAAAATGTTTCATAGTCAGTCTGAAATACTACTTAAAGTATCTATCCATAGACGATCATTTAAGGCATACGCTAAAGATTTGGAATGCTGTGCGTTTAATATGACACAGGCGTTGCGTTTAATATGACAATTACAATTTATATTTACGACAAATGGTGCGCCCAAAAATTACCAGATTTCAAAAATAATATCGGGAGTGATTGGGATCATACAAAATTGAGACGACTTCAAATATAACAGTAGATACGTAAGCAGAACTTATTACGTAGACGCGAACGTTAGGTTTACACGCAAACGTAAGCTACAAGGCAAGGCTAATTCGTTAACAAGCCTCGAATGCAGTTAACTCGATTCGTTAACTATACGTGAAGACAGCTTATAAGTACAAGGTTAATTCCTTAAATATACGTGAAGACAGCTTATAAGTACAAGGTTGATTCATTAAATAAACTTACACGCATCTTAAAAATACAAGATTAATTCGTTAATTAGGCGTAAACGCAGTTAATAAGATGAATTGTTATTCAACAAGATGCGAACGTAGCTTACATGTAAATGTTTTATTCGGTAACTAGACGTGAATGCAGCTTTAAAATACAAGGTATTAAGTACTTGTAATAAGCTTGTCTTATATAAAGATTATATATTATCTGACAGGATGTAACGTAATTGTACAGCTATAAATATTACCTAATTTTATAAAAGTTTTTAATTGATGGCTCGTTAAATGCCTTAATAATGAGTCAACATAACATGTTCAACTTGTACTTGCCATTATTATTATTATTACTTAAATATAAGAAAAATATGCTGAACTGTACACATCCAAGTAAAAATGTGAAGAAAGTTGTCATGAAGTTGTCACGAAGACAGACTGCCTTCACAAGAATTTGGATATCAGGCTAACGCGATCAAGTTTGAACTTGAAGCAACAAAAATGCCCTTACGGAAACGTAAGACAATGCACAGATAAAGCAAATATCGCATTTAAATGCAATGAAATGAAAGCTGAATACAAAGGAATCAAGCCCAAAGGAACAAGTTTTTTCGAACAAGTCAGGAAATTTTTATGCAATAGATTTTCAATTTTACAAGAAGCCAAACCCAACAACTTAGGCAAGCATATCGAGCTGCTAAATGCACTGAAGCAGCGCATGTATTAAATGCATAAACGGAAATGAATATTAACAACAAACGAAAAAATAAGGTGAAACACAGAGATGTTGTACACAGACACTGTGTATAATTACACACAAATGTGGAATATCATGCGTGTTAAGATTCTCGAAGGAAAATACACGCGATCGTGAACAATATCATTAGGTTGTGAAGATTTAAAGTTTCGAAACTAATTCATTTTTATTTTAGGATTGTTATTCTAGAATTTTCTAAGCAGAATTTTTTAGTTTTATAATTAATTTTGATTTCAGTGTCAAATGTAAATGAGAGAAAATTAAAAATTTTACATTCTCTTCAATGGAACTATAAATCTGATAAACAGATTTAATTATAGATTAAATATGAATATATAATTATTAAATTAAAACTTTGATTTATTTTACACGAGTATAAAAGCGTTTAGGGTTGTCTATACGTGTATCGTTCACGAATTCGTTTCATGCATGTGATTTAATAAATGAAATAATAAATAAATATTTAATACACTAAATATTAAACATGCAACGACAAAATATTCAATCAATCAATTTAGAAGATTCACAATAAGAGATACGAACTGATGATCCAAATGTTTCCTCGCATCAAGAAACGTTGTTGAGAGAAAAATGTTCTACAATGAAATAGCCTGTGATGTCATACGATCAGAAAAAAAAACTAGCAGACAATTTGAGAGATTGTTTGCTTAAAATAAACTGTTAAAAAGTGTAGCAGAAGGATGCGGCTGGGAGATGTTTGGAAATTGTAGCAAATAGTCCAGTGAAATTATCGAACTTAGTCCGTAAATTCGTAAGTTTAATAATAAAAGTAAAGTCCCTTCAAAGAAGGAATAGTGTGAGAAGCTTCAGTGATAGCAATAGAAACAAAGTATTAAGAAAATCGTAAGGTTAAGCAGAGCCTCAGAGGCGTTAGTGTTAAGGAGTCGTGAGAATTAAGAAAGCAAAGTCGCAAAAGATTCCAAGAAAAAAGGTAAGCGCGAGGGAGGCAAGCAGTACGTTGCTTTATATGCGAGGTAAAGGCTTGTTCTTATTAGGGAATTTCGGAGTGGACGGGGAAGTGGAGCGAGATGCCGACCCAAAGCTCGATTTCTCCGACGCTAAGTGGGGGTAATAGTCGCGGAAGGTGGGACGGATGGGCGGTATGGTGGACCGAGGCCGCTGATCAGAAGGTGATTCGCGGCCTGGCCAGTTGAAGAGCTTCGGAGATATTGGCTGGCCGTCCACGCCAATCAGGCTATTGGAGCGATTACGGTCGATTGGCGGTAGAACATCGCCACCTTTAGCCGCGCCTGCGGAACTGGATACGGACAAACCATCCGTCAATACAAGACGAAGCTTGATCAGAACAAGTTATGAGCGTGATCAGCTAAAACCAGCTTTACTATACTGAAATAAAAATTCATAATATAAATTTGATAATGAAATCAAGTTGGAGAGATTAGCGACGTTGAAAATATACACCAAATTAAAGCCTTTAGTGCCAAAAACAACAAAACCAAACAAAAAACGGTAAAAGAAAGAAAGAAGCAGTTCAGATCGACACTAATTCTTTTGGTTGCACTGGCGTCTCGACCCTCTTTGTACTATAGGAAGATCTCATTTTGTCTGAAGACGATTTAATTTTCCATACAATTTTGGATGCACAGGCCGATAAGCCTACACATTTAGCTTCGAGGCGCAGGTAAGGACAATAGGAAACATTTTTCCTGTTCTTTTCCTGTGTAAACTAAATAACAAAGTCACACGGAAAAAGAATTTTTGTATAATACATTCCCCTTCTTCTTTTGGTCCTACAAAAAGGGACCTGAGGCTATGCGTGAAGTGGTAAAAAAATGCTCCTCGATTCGAATTAGGAAAACGATAACATTTTGCGAACGCTGGTTGCTTCTGAGCTTGAATAAATGTGTATTTTAAATTGGATTCCGCTGTGCATGAGCTATACGTAATTCAATGAACAGGAAAAGACCATATATTACATGAATGTTCGTCACCATAAACTCGACCGCAGCGTTAATCAACTATTTCTTATCAACTGGACTTGAAAATAAAGGAATACAGAGAAACAAAATGTTCAGATTGACCAAACTGAAAACATATATCAATAATAACTAAAGATTCGTGAGGAAAGATTCATTACGAGACAAAAAATATTTGATTCAGCAATGTATTTGAATAAGCAATGTAGTATTTATTGATATAATATATAATATAATAGTATTTGATTCAGCAATGTAGGGATATGATTGAATCGAGTTTCCTTAGATCTCCATCAGTTGCGGTGAAAAGCTTCGATGACGATACTAATTATGAAGTAGAGTAATTTACTATTCACTCCTCATGATTTATAGGTCTTCATAGATTCATTTTCAATGACATTTACGCGTCTGTCCTTACTATCAAAATAAAAAAAAATAGTTGAAGAAGATAAATATTTTTGGCATGTAGGATGATACTGGAAATTAAAATTCAGAACGGTTGCTGGTTTTCATTGAACTAGCTTAATACAATTTCATATACTCGAATAATTTAATTGTGGTTTCAAGATCATCCGATTTTAAAATTTGAATAAATGATCAATTAGGGATGAATACATTAGTAAAGATATAGATTATGAGTGAATTTAAATACGTCATTAGTGCAGAAAACATTTATAAAACTATGCAAATAAACCCGTGGAAATACAACAAAATGTAAATTGGGCTGAAAAATGAGAAATTGCAAAACTATCCATCAGTAATCGTGAAAAACTGAAGCTAAATTGAGTATCATGTGGGAACCATACAAACAAAAATTGTGATGAACTGGTGCGCACAGAAACAAAACTGTTTATCAGGTGGTATGTATACAGCTGCTTATCAGGTGATATGTAACAGCTGCTTATTACTTGGGAAATAAAGACGTATAACTGCTGAACAGGTGTGGGATATTAGAGACATATAACTGCTGAACAGGTGTGGGATATTAGAGACATAACTGCTGAACAGGTGTGGGATATTAGAGACATATATAACTGATAAACAGGTGTGGAATATTGGAGACATATAACTGCTAAACAGGTGTGGAATATTAGAGACATATAACTGCTGAACAGGTGTGGAATATTAGAGACATATAACTACTGAACAGGTGTGGGATATTAGAGACATTAACATCCAAACACCAAGTGAAACCTGCCCGTGGACTTAATTTCTTTATTCGACAGTTTATAAACATTCACGAATGTCCAACCTCAATATTTTACAAAACGAAATGAAAAAACAAAGTGAATCCAAGTTTATTGTTGAAGATAATCTTGATAGCTGAGGATGCTTCCCTTCCTTCTTTCTTCCCTTGTTTTCTAGAAACGAGCAGCAGCCAAAGCGAAATAAGATGACATACGAGGGTCGATAAAGCATTGAAGTTTGAAGAAATTAACAAACTTAAGGGGTTTCGTATAACTTGTTAAGACAAAATTCAATTCTGTAAATATATCAACATAAAATTATATTCTGTAGCCGTATTGACAAAATTTCAATTAGTTTGTACGAAAAAAACTCGTTTAAATACAAAATGTGAACCAGAGAAGGCCAATGAACACAAGTTACAAATAAAAAAACAATTAAAACCGGTAAATAGATAACTAAATTAATAAAAACTCTTTTATATGAAAATAAGTTCCAAAAAATACCGCGAAATCTGCAGATCATGCAGGTGAACTCTCAGTGTAACTGAGCTGTACCATGATCATGCCATGATGGCCCTAATCATGCCACGATGGCATGATCATGCCACGATGGCCCCAATCATGCCACGATGGCCCCAATCATGCCACGATGGCATGATCATGCCACGATGGCCCCAATCATGCCACGATGGCCCCAATCATGCCACGATAGCATGATCATGCCACGATGGCCCCAATCATGCCACGGTGGCATGATCATGCCACGATAGCCATGGCACGTGTGCGCCAAACAAAGATTCATAAATCCTTTATAATCATTATATACCAGCGCTCCAGTGTATAATAATTCAGGATAACTGAGATAAACCATGAAAAATGGTGTACGATATACCATGAAAACCAGTGAGCGATGAACCACGACATACAAGATAACCAATGAATATATATTATTATGAATAGATAATTATAAATATTGTTAGTTATTATATGACTGAGTACTTCATGACTGAGAAGACTTCTGCAGACATGGTTATGTTTATTACAATAGAAGCGCAACAGAGTATGTATTAAAATAGAGACACAACAGACATATTCAATATAATAAAGGCATAACAGACCAGTGTATTACGATACAGACGCAACAAATCTCTTTACAGAGGCTTATCATACCTGCTTATAACAATAGAGGCGCAGCATATCTATATATTACAATAGAGACAATTAACAGACCTTTTAATAGAGACACAACAGACCTGTTTATAACAATAGAGACAACAGACCTGTTAGGGCTACGCAAGCTCTGCAGGCTGCCGATGCTGTGCCGACGCGCTCTGAACAGACGGTCGGGCTCGTTCCTGATGAACACCGTAAAAGTTTAAGGATTAATTTAAAATCAACATATTATTTAAAAATAACTTTATTAAAGCCTTCATAATTAAATTAAATTTGACTTTATTTCTTGAATTATTATCACAAAGACTTGATTTGTTGATTTATTAGATTACAAAAGATGAAATAAAAACATAAAACCAGTTTATGACAGATTTCCGAAGTTGTTCCTAGTGTTCATCTATATAGAAAGCTTGCAATATCAAACCGTTTCTGTTAAGATTTAATGATCATGTCGATTCATGTTGCGCCATCAAATAACCAAGCATCAAATTTTCTTCGAAAGTAAAAGGAACTCGGCTTATTATTATCAGTCCAAATAATTATCATCAGTCTTACTATCAGTGTTCCACTCTATCCTCCAAATATGAAGAACAAAATTTAAAAACATATCATTGGGCCTCTAGCATCCATGCCTCAACACGCCGATAACATTGCTACTATGGATTGGTGTGCTGACTATAATAATTCAGATGCGTTACTAACTGTATAATAGAAAAAAGTAATTTTATATGTAAGGTATTTATGTGGCTAATAAATACACTGGAACTGACCCGGAGCTGGAGTTCTGTATGGGAGGCAGGTGATCTGCCGACGGATGTCGAAGCGATTGCATGCTGGGAGACTGAAAGAAATCGCTTCATTAATAAATGGTTCGAAATCCTGATATTTAGGGGATAGCTTGGTATTCTGGTAGGATTAACATAGAGGAATTTATCCGATCATTATTTAATAATATGCAAAAACGATGCATTATTCCATTGTCTAAAATATGGAGGCAAAAATTAGATGAAATTTTATGTTAACCTTTCCGTGTGATGAGCAAACAAACAAGATTATGGATCATCGGTGTGAAGTAAACAAAAAACTCTACGGATGATGGACATGACATTTCAGTAACTCACGTTGCACAAACACTCTACGGATAGTGTGCATGATATTTCAGTTACTCTCGTTGCTACTACAAAACTATACGGATAGTGTACATGATACTTAAGTTACTTTCACGGCTTTAACTCTACGTATGATTAACGTGACATTACAATGACTCGCGCAGATATCACGAACAGTTACTTTTACGAAGGTTTTTTTTAAAATGAGTTTTATCAATGAAAACACAGGACCAACATACACTCCAGTATGATTACATCAATAACTTGTTAAAAAGGAAGCAATAGAGAAAAATAGCTTATTTTTACGAAATAAACTTCCAGAATTTTTTTGTGCGCTATTTTTGGTCTGAACGCCTTTAATGGTTTTGGGGATTGGACTGAAACTAAAATTTGATGATTAGGTATTATCTAGGTTAAACCCAAACGAATTCTTTCTGCTTTCAAGAATTTGTGGTTTCATGCCATGATCAAAGACGGAGTTCCACAGATATTATAATGTGATGTATCTTATTGAAATTGCTAATAATGCATCATCGTTTGTATTAACTCCTTGAGACGGTACTGTCTCCCTCCACTCACCCTGTAGATGCTGTTCAGCTCATTCAGGTAGCGGGAGTCGCGCTCGACGTTGGTGTACTGAAGCTCCTGCTGGTACATGTTGTACAGCTCCTGCAGCTCCGCCGGCATAATAGGACTCATGTCTGTATGGTAATTATTATTACTGGTATTATCATTACATGCATTAGCATTACTGGTATTAGCATTACTGGCATTAACTATCATTACTGGTATTAATAAGCCTGAGTTGGCTATATTATGAGCTCACCTCTGCACGGTAATGCATATTAGACACCTTATTTAAATTATTAATGCGTGTAGCGAGATTGATCAATTTCTTTTCTTCTTATAGAGATCTTTTACATAGAGATCATCTATCATAAAGCAAAATATTGCAGATATTTCATACCATTTTACTCTTTTGATACCAAGGCTCTTGAAGATGCATATCGCCTACACTAAAATGACTCATCTCTTACGAAGGAAGGATGCACGAAAACAAACAATGGCGTAAAACGAACTACTTACCTAAGGTTTAAAGACCGTTTTTTTAACATGTAAGATGCAAGAAGATTGCTAATTCGATAGAAGTAAGTAAGAAACGAGCTAAGGTTCACAGTGGCGCAATGGGGCGAGGGTGAACACTCGAAGAACACGAAGTGATCAAACGTGAACACTACAGTGAACATGTAACTGTAAAACATTGTAACAGAAAGAATAATAGAATGATTTTTTTACGCGAATAACGATATAATAGAAATTTCTTTTGAATATTGATGACCTGGAAATACTTGAATGATGTTATATATAACGGGTGAACTTAAAATGTCTTGCCAGTTTGCTGACGTTCAAACAGGTCGCTACACTTGGAAGTATGTAATCAATGGCAACGAAATCAGAATTTTCTAACGTAACAAACGATGCGGAAAACGTTTTAGGTTTCAAGATTCGTGTGAAACCATTTATTGAACAGAAGAACAATCATTGTTCGAGTTAAATAAATACTGTTCCTACGCCAAGTCCGGGAAAAAAACAAACACTTTTCAATAAATTAAACTTCATGAAAATTTTTCAATACAGAAGTCAACAAGGAAACCATTTCGTTCTGTAATGGACAGTATTAATAATATCTTTTAACGTAAAACTATTCCAAAACCGTGTAAAAAAACAGGCTTATATGAACTGTATGCAGGCGAACATTGAGGCACTTCAGTCAAACTTGCAATTCTACCTTGTCAATGTTATGCTAGAAATTCGTCGACTCGTTTAGAAATTCCTTTTCCATTACTTGAAATCAAACTACAAGGAATTTTTGGAAATATAAATCTTCATTATTTGTACGGAATGCTTTAATAATTCACGATAAAGGCAGAGAATTTCCGATGAAATTCAAACGGTTACCGTCATTTTGCGCAAAAACACGTGAGGGAAATATTTAAGTTTTAATTATCGAGATACAACAATATAGAAAAACAGACTTCTAACATATAATTGAATTTTCCATTCTATGTACACAATATTATTTCGGCCGTTTCTAATTCTTCATCTGTTTACAGGTTAAAAGTTTGAATAATATTATCAAATCTATTTCATCACTCTGTGCATAAAAATAGCACTACACACAAAATTGAAAATCATGTGTCAATCGTGCGCGGCAAGCACTGAATGGCCACCGATAATTGAGGCATGATTACCAATAGGTAAAAAAATTATCAATCTCACCAGTTTCCCCTTTGATTCCTGCCGACATGAAATAAATTCAATCATTAAAATCGCTTAAGCGAATGAATCGCTCGTTAAAACAAAACTGAAAAATTCGATCAATGCAACAATGAAAACGAACGACCAGTGACACATTGTACGTAGCTTTAATCTAAAGTTATGATGAATAGCCATACTCAATCACGCCCATGTTACCTCTAAGGCGACATCACAGCAGCCGTCACCTTACCACCACACCAACATAAAAATGGTGCATATGTCACCACAACACCAGCATAACAATGGCGGCGATGTCACCATTACGCCAACATCATAACTGCACCACGCCACAACAGCATCACGTCAACACCAGGTCACATCACCACGTCAACTCCAGGTCACATCACCACGTCAATACCAGGTCACAACGGCACCACGTCAACACCAGGTCACATCACTACGTCAACACCAGGTCACATCACCACGTCAACACCAGGTCACATCACCACGTCAACACCAGGTCACATCACCACGTCAGCACCAGGTCACATCACCAAGTCAACACCAGGTCACATCACCACGTCAACACCAGGTCACATCACCACGTCAACACCAGGTCACAACCCCACGTCAACACCAGGTCACACCACCACGTCAACACCACACATCACCACGTCTACCTTCGAGCATCTGCCGCTGTCGCGTGATGATCTCCTCGCAGAGGGAGCGCTGGCGGTCGTAGCGCAGGATCATGAGGTCCCGGCGCTGCAGCTCGTGCTCCTTCAGCACAGCCTCGCTCTCCATCTCCATCTTCTGGATCTCCAGCTCGTGTACCTAGCAAGTGGGGCGGGATTAAATAATAAAGATTATAACACATCTTCTGGATCTCCAGGCCTTCTGGACCTGTCCAGGAGGCGTGATCAAATCCAATTAAATTTGATTTGATTATTTTCATCGATGATTAAACGATGTAAATTAAACGATGATTTAATAAACGTGAAAGAATTTATCAAGGACATATTTAAACAAGACAAATTTGACTCCTACTCGAGATCTCCGGAGTGCGTGAACAAATCCCAATAATTGACAATTTTTATAATTATCTAGGGTACCATATATGAAGATGATAGAAACATATAAAATAAATGCAAAAATTCCTCCCGTAAAAAACGTGAACTTTTGACAATTGATAAAAAATTTACGATCAAACTGATTAGATTCAACGAAAAGCAATAATAATACGAGTTAAACTCGCGCAACTCCGCACCTTGCACAGCAGGGACAGCAGCTCCCGCTGTTCATCGCTGTTGATCGCGTCTGGCAGCTCCTGTGATGGTGGACAGAATACGGGTGAATTGGCGGGTTATTGGGCGGGTGAGTGCATGGGAGGGTGGCAAGTGGCAAGTGGCAAGGAGGGTGAGTGGGAGGGTGGCAAGGAGGGTGAGTGGTAGGGTGGCAAGGAGGGTGAGTGGACGGGTGGCAAGGAGGGTGAGTGGTAGGGTGGCAAGGAGGGTGAGTGGTAGGGTGACAAGGAGGGCGAGTGGGCGGTTGCGTCAAATAGCGTCATGACGAGTGGAGTAAATGGATGACTGACAGCAGGAATTGGTTGCTTTATTTGCGGGATAATTTTCGCGTGTGTTCTCATCTGAATTATCTGCTGAATTGAATGAATCTGCTGAATTGATGAGTGAATTCACAAAGTAATTGACATGAATTGGAATTGAGTGTTCATTTACATGTGGAAAGACCGGAAAAGATATTGTTTAATAACCTAATTCCTGGAGTCTCCCTTCGTTTTTAATGTAGGCGATGATAATACAGTGGCAGTGCTACATTGTTTTGTTTTAAGCCTTGTGCGGATTGAAATATATTATTTAGATTCAATATAAAAAAAATACTATTAAGATCTAGAAGTTGGATGAATAATTTTGAATGGGAATATTAATCTATTTTCATTGACGCAAATACTTTAGGTTGGAATGAAAATCTTTGTTTTTGCCAAGTGAATAATTATATTTGAGAAAAGCTTGATAAAGTACTTACCCCTGTCTTAAATTATATACTTGCAATAGACTAGCTACTACAATTTGTAATACCGAATGTACAGGTTTCTATTAAACAAAATAAGTAATTATGAATGAATCGATCTTGAAAATTATTTTAACATTTACTAGACGGAAAATATGAAAAATTATTTAGACATTACCGATGAACGTAATTTTGATTACTAAATCGATTTGACACGGACAAGGTAAACAAACCTCCTCGACTTGCTGGCCTCTCGCCTTGCACTGTAGCATCTCTTGCTCGACCTTATCGCGCATCTCCGTGTAGCGCTGCTGCTCCTTCTGTAGGTAGACCAGGTCCTCCCACGCCTGCGACACCTCGTCTGGCTCGTCGTCTGAGTCGTCGTCTGTTCAGATGAATTATTGATTCAATTAGTACAGTAATACTTGAGACATGATGGATAATAATATCGTCTCGTCTGGCTCGTCGTCTGAGTTGTCGCCGCCTGTTCAGATTAATTTTCAATTCAATTAGTGCAGTAACATTTGAGATATTAATGAGCGTAATAACGTCTCATCTGACTCGTCGTCGTCTGTTCAGATGAATTATTTATATAATTAGTACAGTAATACTTGAGACATGATAGATAATAATATTTCCTCGTCTGGCTCGTCGTCTGTTCAGATGTATTTTTTTATTTAATTAGTACAGTAATAATTGAGATATTGATGATCGTAATAACGCCTCGTCTGGCTCGTCGTCTGTTCAGATGTATTTTTTTATTTAATTAGTACAGTAATAATTGAGATATTGATGATCGTAATAACGCCTCGTCTGGCTCGTCGTCTGTTCAGATGTATTTTTTTATTTAATTAGTACAGTAATAATTGAGATATTGATGATCGTAATAACGCCTCGTCTGGCTCGTCGTCTGAGTCGTCGTCGTCGTCTGTTCAGACAAATTATTGATTTAATTAGTACAGTAGTATTCGAGATATTAATGATCGTAATAACGTTTCGACTGGCTTGTCGTCTGAGTCGTCGCCTATTCAGTTATATTTGTAATTCAGTTAGTTGGGTAATGCTTGTGAGATCATCAACAGTAATAACTTCTCATCTGAATGGTCTTAGGAGTGTTGCCGTTGGAACAATGACGTCAGTAATTGCTGAAGGCACGGGCGATTAATAGAAATAAAAGAGGCTACTGCCTGATCAAAATTCGGAGATCTACTCTCAGGAGACCATAAAGTCGGCAAGGAGGTTCTGACTAGTCGCTGATTGCGATCAGTTGGCCAATTGACCCAGACTAACTCTAACGCGAACATAGCAACTCTGGGGCAGAGGCTGAAGCATACCCCGAATTTTGTTAAGGCAGCAATTATATAGAGTGGTGGCATGAAGGTTTCCTGTGTTCGCCATAGTTAAATGGGTACACGAAGGTGACTGGGCTCCACGAAAAACAACAGATTCATGTGAAATTACCGTTTTAGCGACAAACTATTGAATCTTAATACAGATCATGAAGCGATAGTCGATTTAGTAATTTTAGTGCCGCTAATTCTTACTTCAATATGCAACACGCACTGTAGTCTGCTAATGTGTATGTGATTTTTATTTTTGTGCGAGGTGTCTTTTACTTATCCCTGATACTCCAATTAGATGGTCTGAACGGCGTTGATGCCGGGAACAAGCATTTATTTTATTATTAGAAAATTTTCTGCAAGACAGGTAAACATCAAATGTAGCGATTAATGCCGTATTAAAATGTGCTTTTTTATGGCCAAATGCAAATTTGATATCTTTCTCGTGAAACATAATAGGCTCATTGTTGGTTTTTGGTGACACATAAACCACACGGGTATTTCCCGGGACACTAATACGTTATTTCGTTGTGCACAAAAAACACTAATGTGCTATCTTAATGGTTCCTGTGAATCTAACACGTAGGTTACTGACAATTGCAATACTATAATACAGTAGGTGAATGGTTCTTTGGGATATAAAACCATTAATTACGCAGTTATTGACAAACATATATCTTACTTGAATTGTTATTGGGACACAAATAAGTAATTTTCACTACTATTCGAAAACTAATACGGTATTTTAATGGTTATCAGGTTACTAATACGGTTTTCGAATACATAGGTTCATGAAAAATACAATAACAATAACTAACGCATGCTCGTTTGAAGCGCTAACTAATAAGAACTTGAGACGGACTAGTCACACTCACCCTCGTCCATGTCTAGTCACACTCACCCTCGTCCATGTCTAGTCCCACTCACCCCCGTCCGGGTCTAGTCGCACTCACCTCCGTCTATGTCTAGTCACACTCACCTCCGTCCATGTCTAGTCAGACTCACCCCCGTCCATGTCTAGTCAGACTCACCCCCGTCCATGTCTAGTCAGACTCACCCCCGTCCATGTCTAGTCAGACTCACCCCCGTCCACGTCTAGTCAGACTCACCCCCGTCCATGTCTAGTCAGACTCAACCCCGTCCGTGTCTAGTCACACTCACCCCTGTCCATGTCTAGTCGCACTCACCCCCATCCGTGCCTAGTCGCACTCACCTCCGTCCATGTCTAGTCTCACTCACCCCCGTCCATGTCTAGTCATGAAGGCGACACGTGCGCGATCATCGCAGTACGACAATTTCCTGATAGTGCGTCCTGATCACAGAGAATCGCTTCGTGACAAAGAATGAAAGCCAATATTCAAGACATCCAGAGACAGAACAGCATCTATAGGCAATCGGACCTCCAATACAACTACACAAAGATGTCCCCAAGAGGTTTTTCTCTTTCCTAAGTATACAAATTGCGGTTACTAGGTCCCTACCTTCACCCGTGTACATTTAACCAATTCGGTACACCATTTAGTCCCACACAACGGACCATATCCACCTGCACACTTTTTGGGCGCATTTCGACATTCGGGTGTGATGCCGCAACAACTACTCACTCACACCAGAATCAATAACATGACGGAACCTGCTGCATTATAGGTCGTCAATTGCAAATGAATGCTACCAAGTGCGGTTGATCAGATTTCAGTCACGGACCGAAAAAAACTCACCAAGAGTGACTCACAGTGGTGACAGGATTAAAGTCCTGCCATCATTGCAACAATTAACTTCCCAACCACCTCCTGATTCTCAAGCGAGTCGCTCTCCACCTTCATCATCATATCCATATAATCACCCGCACCATCATATCAACCTATTCGAAAAAATATCCACAAGATTTACAAATGGTGAGAAAATAAAGTGTATTTATATTGGGGGAAACTACTATCTTTATTTTCAATAATTACCCGAAAGTTCAAGTATTTTAAAAAAATTTACCAAAATCCATTCCTCACTCCCCCCGTACAAATCACTAAGAGCCTGAGGGGTTCAATCAAATTCCTAAACAAGGCTAATAATAGTATAGCACCTAATTTATCTGTACCTCTTTTTCCTCCTTTATGGCCACTCTGTGTCACCCCTTGCCTTTCCCCACTTTTGCAGTGGCCTCCCCAACCCCACCACCAGTGGGATTATGGCAATGTAAGCTACGCGATATATGGGGTCATGAAACTAACTGGTACCAAATGCGTATGGTTTCAACCATCGTACGGGTGAGACCGGCTGCGAGTACAATAAATTACTAGTAATTATACTATTATTGCACTATTACTATTATTATAATTACTATTATACAACAATAATAATAATAGTACAATTATTAAATTACAATTACTACAATTGTAATTACACGTACAATTAATTACTATTAATTATACTATTATTATTACGTTTAGGAGAATTCAACACAGCATCGATCGTAATAAGAACGTTGAAATCTAGGGTAATCACTTGCAGCGCTATATGTACAATAACATCGATGTTAACCTTACTCAACTAAGGTAATCACCTGCCGCGTTGAATTGACTTGGACTATAGCAAATCAATACATATGGAATATTATTAATTAAATACTAGGAAAGTTAATTCGGCATACAAGTCGACATTAAAATTATTGCGGTTAACCCATCATCCAATGAAAAGAGTACCATGTTAATAGTGATATTAGTCTTTATTAAAGCTCTGAATAAATAGTTTTGACCGAATGCATATGATGTTGCATTAAGATAACTAAAATAAAAATATTTAATTTCGAAGGAGCTGAAAATATTTATTCAATCACTGCATATTTTGTGCTGATTTGCATAAAGATTTTCATGCCATACAGCAGTTTCGAAAGTCTTTCGTAAGTATCTAAGCACAAAATGTATAATTTCTTATGGATTTATAAATAAATAAATCAAATATACCTATATATACAAATCAAATATACCTATCAATATTATAGTTCCCCAAAGACCCAATTATGCACAATCACTCCACTCTAAACGTCCACATGGGCATTACGAACCTTCAGCAGGCGCGTGAGCTTAGAGTCTCTGTAGTTGACATACTTCGCCTTGCCCTCAGCCAGAGCGTTGATGCAGTTGCCTAGCGCCAGCAGCGATCTGTTGATGTACGCGCCCTCCTGCAACCGCTTACCCTTGTTCTGCAGATTTAATGTTTTTATTGAATTCCATTTGTTACTCAACATCAATTATCAATGATCTATTATCCATCTATCTACGTATATCTATTAGAGAGTGTTCCAAGACGTGCAGCAAGAATAATTCCAGGCTTGAAGGGCAAGTCCTATGGAGAAAGATTAAAGATTATGAAGCTTCCAAGCCTCTGTTATCGACCTCTCCGTGATGACCTCATTGAAGTATATAAGTATACGCATGGTTATACAAGGTCCCAGGAGGATTACTAAAGTTTGAAACAAGAACCAACACCAGGAGCCACGGCTATAAACTAAAAAAAACTGCGCTGCAACTTCTCCACGCGACAAAATTTCTTCTCGCTTCGAATCACCGACATGTGGAACAGCCTTCCCGACTACATCGTTGGCGCTCCAAGTATGAACGTTTTCAAGAACAGACTAGATAAAGCTATGGAAAAATATATGTTCAGATTTGAAATGCCTAGCTCCTTATCGAACCCGCCTAGCTCCTTATCGATAAGGCTCCTTATCGATTCAGGAGCTTCCTAGCTCCTTATCGAGCTCCTGAAATGCCTAGCTCCTTAGACTTTAAATGCCTAGAACCATATCGAACCCGGTGGAGGTTTAGTAGCTATTTCAAACTACCGTCAGTTTGGAAAAGATCCGGTTGAAGGACCAGTTTTTCGATCTCCTATGGGCAAATCACGAAAAGTAAAAGAATCGGCGCCAGGCCACATCAGGCCTACTTTTCAGCGCCGACATTACTTTGTTGTGTTATGATATGATTCACTAAGTTCTGTTAGTAAACAAGAAAAAAAATTAAATTGACTAAATCCGCAAGAAAGTGATCCGCCGTACGAGTTAACGCGTTATTACTGTTGGCTCCCAAACTAGATCAGACATTTCTCAATTTGAGCCATAAGCTATTTTCATGCCCACCATGCCAAACGTAAGACGCAAGACAGAAACCAACACTGAATACTCCCTCACGGTTAACCCGGAACGTTTCGAGCATCGGCAGGTGACGCTTCAGCGGGTGCTAGTCTTCTACTATGGCACCCGAAGAGGTCGGAGGCTGTGCGCACCCCTAAGATTAAAGCCAAAATGGAAAGCCAAAAATTTTTTCTTTGTCTTAAATTTCTTGTCAATTTGCGATTTAAGCAATCAAGTGATCTTGCTACTTGGTCCTACATTAGGTAGGTTTGAACCCAGGCGAACACTCACCTCCGTCTGTTTGGCTCGTTCTGACCCCGCCAGGTCAATCATGTAGAGTTTGCCCACTTTCACTTTAGCCTTCTCACCTCCTTGCAGCTTCTGCGATATCGTAACCTGCATCGAAATAAAGTTTTTTTAATGACCGCAACAGACACTTGAAAACGGACATGTTACACGCAAGAAAAAACGCACAAAGGGTCACACTCTAACCAGGTGAGAACCCGAGATATTTTAGATGACAAATTTGAATGTTCCAGGTCACCAGCTTTGGGTGAAGTAATATAAAAATGATGAATAACATTGAACCCGGAAATTATTCGTCTGCACACACATAGAAAACGAGTTTTCACTGTAACCATGACGTCCTATTTTACTCTTGACCTAATTGCTTAATATGCACAGATTGTATTCAATATCTCTGGAGGTATTACAGGGCCAGCATAAATGCTGCGTTAATATCTTACATGCCGAGATGCTCTGAAGCTAGAAGTTTGACGCGAGCAAATGCAGGTTGTCAACGATTTTATTTGCATAGAACAAAGCTATTCTTGCTAGTGCAGCAATTGTACAGTAGGTGAATACTCAGGTACGCGTGTGAACTTTCTTACGTATACTACCAATGTAAATTTATACCAACAAACGCAAGTTACACCACCGAGCACGGGATAAAACAATGAGTGGTAGTGGAATCACACCTGCCACACCACTAACTAGACCACTAATCACACCACTAACCACACAATAGCCAGACCACTAGCCACACCTGTAGCAAGGCGTGGCTGCGGGAGGAGGTTTTGTTGGCGGCTGTAGACTCACAAATGCGCACCTTGTTGCCCTTCGTCAGAAGGTCCATCACCTGCAGGGTCAAATGTACAATAATATTAATTATAATCTTTCTTATATTGGGTAATCACTTGCAGCGGTATATGTACGATAATATCGATCTTAACCTTACTCAACTAAGTTAGTGGTTAAAGTTCGGAGTACCAGGATTGGCGCAGAGAGGCGCGGGTTCGATCCTAGCTCTGTGCGCCAGTTTCTGGTCAGAATCGGCAAGGAGGCCGGGCGGTTAAGCACAGCAGAATTGTAGCAGTGAGTTGCGAGTTCGAAACCGCAAAATGCTGGGAATGTTCTGCGATGTTAAGAACTGGCGACAGGCCTACGGCCTAATAAACGCTGAAACCGCTATTATTGTTAAGGTAATCGCCTGCAGCTCTGAATTGACTACGACTATTGAAAATCAGTACATATGGAATATTATTAATTCATTCTTAGAAGCAGTTACCAGTAAGGAAGTTTTCCTCCTTACATCCTTTTGGTGATTATTTCTTGCATTTTAATGTCGTGTTCGATCCGATCACAAATAATATTGATCCCATTCGTTATGACCATCATTGAAAACTATTCTAAAGCCAATTCTGCCCTGCGTAAACATGGTGCAAGAGTGAACTAAGAACGTCATCAAATCAAATAGAGATTATGAGTGGTGCAATGACGTCGGCGCGAGTCAGCGTACAGACATCGATTGAACAAACAGCTCAATATGGTGTGGCGGTGTGATGTGGCGGTGTGATGTGGCAGTGTGATGTGGCGGTGTGGTGTGGCGGTGTGTGTGGTGCGGTGCTGTGGTGTCGTGGTGTGGGGCTAAGAGGTAACCAAGCAAAGTGAGTGTCCCTATGGTGACAGCGATGAGGGGACGAGGGAGAGGAAAGTGAGGGTGAAGAAAGGGGAAATAGGGGAAGGGGCGGGGTAGGCACATAACAGCGCAAAGGTTCCATTTAAGTTTTGAACTTACGAATTCATATACCACACTGAGTTCAACTTAATCGGACTGGCATCGCATTATCAAACAATCGAATTCAACTTCAATTCGGGAAATGGTCGTCAACATACTTTGTTATTTTTATACCACAACACATTTAACCTTTTGACTAATTCGTTTACCTAGGGCTTACCGGCCGATCGCCGTGTGGTCGCGTGACAAGGAGCTTAAGGTTAAAGACCTTAAAAGGTTAGAGAATACTAAAGGTTAAAGTTTTCTGAACCACTATCAGAGGAACGGACGAATCATGCGCGGCCAACTGTAGAATTTAATTAAAATTAGTGTAGCAAGAATCCAGCATGGCAGAGAGGAACAAGAGTGTCAGGGTACAAGGAGGGATTAATTATGTTACGTAATTGAATGATTAATTATGTCCATGTATTTAAATGATTAATTATGTCCATGTAATTATGTAAGCACTCCACCTGCTGCAAGAGTAAAATCAACCCATATAGAATACGTATTTGTCATTGAAGCTTGGCGGTTCAAGCACGTGTCCCACTAACGAGGATATTCATGATTTGCATAAAAACATGATTAAAAAATTATCCGAGTTGCAGTAAAATGAACATTATATTAAGACTATCTCAAAATTTTTTAACATAAGAAGAAAAATAAGAAGAAAAATTGTGTACAGGAATAACCATGTATTTGAGCCAAATTAAAACAAAATGTAATTCTGATAATGAGATAATGAGATGATGAGGCTAAGGAAGTGCTACTGAGAATTCATGTATACGAAATTTCGCTTGCAATTTAGAAGTATTACTTCAAGTAGTCCTACTTAGAAGCATGGAGCTGCGGGTGGAGGAATTAATGTTATAGGACGGCATTCCAGTGATGTTAGGTACTGCTACGTTGGAAACTCTAAACAAGGAAAAAATGATATAAAAATGAAATAAAATGATAAATGGAAGAGATGTCTTCCATTTCGAAAAATCAGTGTCCCTTCTGTAAATTATTTATTCATAGAATAACTTGGGAAGACACTACCCTAGTATCTCAGGCAGGACTGCTTGACTGGATTATTATCAATTGGGGAAGCATAAACCTTCGATGGTGAATAATCGTACAACTTAAACTCAGGCCATAAATGTGCAACTTTAAATATTAGATGTAAGGCCGAAATAACGTTAATTTGAAGACAAGGCTGACTATGCTGCATTTAAAATGATGACCAACACTATTCGACTTGAAAAGCAAGGACCATCCAACGAGGTCACGCTATAAAGGCCGAAACATTCAGGCCAAGGCGACGATCGTCGTAAGTTGTGTGTTGATTGACAGCTCAGAGTGAAGACCGTTATTATATCGACTACATGGCAGTCTGACCTCGCTGGCATGCTTAACTTGGTGACCTCGCGCCGGTGAGAAGATCGTGGCATCGCAACAATATAAAATAAGAACAAGATTCAGTAAGATTTCGTGTTGACGATATTAGGTTTCGCAACAATATAAAACAAGAACAAGATTCAGTAAGATTTCGTGTTGACGATATAATTAGGTTTCACAACAATATAAAATAAGAACAAGATTCTTGCATCTGCGTACGTTGGAATGACGTCGCGTAACTTCTACATCCGGGTTTCTGAACACCGTGGCAGGAGCTATCGTTCTAACCTGCCTCTCTCCAAGCCTCCTCATTCTTCCGTGCGCCTCCATGCTGAACAGTGCGACGTGGCTGTATCTGAGAGTGATTTCAGAATACTCGGTTCCACTTCTGGCTGCTCGGATTTGAGAATATTGGGGTCTCTACATATCTTCAAACGAAAACCATGTCTCAATAATGCGTTTAGTTCATATAATCTGGAAATAGTGAATCGCTAGGCTTTTATATTCTTTTCGTGAACCCTAGGACTAAGTCGTTTCAATCTAGTCCTGTTTTTTTCGATATAATTTTAGGTCTTGTTTACGTTTTATGTCTGTCTTAAAATTTTGATATAATAATATGATTTTATTCATTTTTTGTTTTTTCGAACTGATGATGGAGCTGGACTCCTAAACGCTTTCAATATCGATATGGTGAATTTGCTTGGTGTTTTCTTTGCTTTTAAATTCCTTGAGTCTATTTTAAAATGAGCAGTGTCTGAGAGAATATAATTACGACTTGGTAATGGGCTAATGATGTAGTAATAGTGATTGTGACGGTGATGGTGGTTGCTTGATCCCATTGATGGATGAGCTGACATAGACCTCACCTCAGCAGTGGAGGAGGTGACATAGACCTCATCCGAGGTGTTGGTGATGGCATAGACCTCACCTTAGAGGTGGAGATGTTGACATAGACTTCACCTCAGCAGTTGAGGTGTTGACATAGACCTCACCTAAGAAGTGGAGGTGTTGACATAGACCTCACCTCAGCAGTTGAGGTGGTTGAGGTCTTGGACAGTCCCGCCACTTGGATGACGCCAGTTTTCGCGTCTTCCCTCAACTCCAGCGTGCCTGAAGAAGGTTGCAGCAAGTCCCGGATGTTCTCGTTGTAGATCTCCAGGTACGACATGGAGATCTGACGTGAACAATGAAAATAATAGATCTTTATAGAGATTGTTTCACAATACAAATATCAATAAATCTGGGAATTTATTATGGGCAATAGAAAGAATTATGGGCAATTTTTGTGAGCAATTGTGGGCCTAATGGCTTCTGGGGCGACACTGAGATTTTTACGAGGGAAGTTCTCGCACATTCGCAATATGCTAGTGAATGCAAAAATTAATGACACAAAAGGTATGCAAAATTTTGATTACGTTTGGGTTAGACGGAATCAGTAAAATGATCAGTGCAAACTGCCCAACAAAAGGTAAATGTGCGGTAGCCTACACGGGGGCGGAATATTGCGGCGGATCTACTGCGTGACCTGGGTCTGCAACGAACAGAGGCCATACTTTCAAAACTCGTCAAGTGAACGTAAGGACTTACGCTCTATTTTCCTGTCTATGATTGGTGGATTTTGCTTGAAAGGCCGTCAATAATTAGATGACGAACTTACGATCTCTTAACTTTTTTTGAAAGTATAGGCCCAGAACACATATCAAGGATACTAAGGATTTTTCTTTCTTGTTTATTTTATAGGAGCACTGGAAACCAGCAGTTTCCGTACACCCCCTACATTTTAATATCAATACCAATAGTATAATTCTATCGTCGCACATCCCACGATGTCTACAATAATGTGCTTAAGCAGCGTCTTCCATTTTAACATGGGACTCGGCGTCAAAGACCCAACGTAAAACGGCTGAAAATTCCTGGTACTAAGGATACCAAGGAACGTGAGGACATATCGACAACGTATGCAGGGTCACAGGTTAGGAAATAATAAGAAAATTTGCAAGACTGAAATGCTCCAAATCAAAATGCTTGTAATGTGGACTAATGCCCACACATATAAAAAGACGACCGACGCACAAGACAAAAGAAGTTAAACTATCATAAATCAAATTCATTTTAAGGAATTCAAATCTTAAGAAGAGAAGATTTGTAAGAGGATCTCTTATCTAGGGCAGCCAAACTGCTGTTGGCAATGGACACCGATAACCCAGCTGGATAATTCAAGAATTGATTCACATTTCTTGATTCACGCGAGTCACCAGGCGAATAATTGATGATGAATCAATACCGGTAGAGCAGAGTAAACTAATAAACAATCGCACAGATGCTTTACTAAGCATTCAGGCTAAACCTGAGTCTGTTATTCACAGCTAGTGATTATTGTGATCCATTACATTGACGGTGAATATGACGCCTGTTCAAGTTTAGGAGAAAGAAAAATGAATTCAATCTACATGTCCTCATTTAAACTGAATTTTAGAATGGATTAGATTTATCGCAAGGAGAAAAAATAGGAGCTCTACAATCGATTAATTTTCAAGTAAGAATTACAAGGGAACCTTGCATATGTAGAAGTGAAATTGCCCCATTAATAATCGAGGCGGACGAGGCCTACCTCCCATTTCAAGTTTAAATTAACTACCCAGTTTGGAATAATGGAAGGTTATTGAATGATCACCCTCCATTTTGTGGATGAAAGTCGCAATCTAGAAAAAAGAAACTCCACACCTTATGGTTGACTAGAACGCGTTTCATGACAAGATGTCGTTCCGAGTCTGAATTACGGACTTCTGTTTAGCATCCGGAAAGTCGAGGTGAACTGCTGATCAAGAAATGAAGTTACATCCTTGGTGGACAGGATTAAACATTCTATGCTAGACGTACATAGGTTCAAGCGATTCAGGATTATGAATTAAGATTGATCTTATTTATCTATGAGCATAGCAAAGTTGCAATCTAATATTGCTCATGAGATTGACGCCTTCTACAGCGCTTAATTGTAATACTCAAAGCGTTACATACTGTACTTCTCCATTTTACGTACTTTTTCATTTTACGTACTTCTTTCAGAGAATGCTTTACATAAGTCGGATTTTTCATGCAGTATTTATTTATACAGCAAAAAAATGACAATAATTTTGTAACTTCGTGTCGCATTACTTTACATTACATCAGTGACTAAATTCTTGTGTCAAGCGTCATAATACATGTCATGCTCGTCCCGTCCGCTGTTTCCCAAACCTTGTTACCGTGGTAATCTTATTTGCCGAAGCACATACTTTTACGATAAGCATGTTTGTGTCATCTCCTATATTCATTACACTGTACAGTGTACGTCTTCCTGCCTTGAAAGATTATCCCTATATTTACGCGACTATCTTCCTGCATAGGTTCAAAAAGACTAACATAATCACAAGGTTTTTCTTATTTTTAAGATTGGCGCTAAATTAATTAGGAAGCTGTCAGTATAATCGATTACTCTTTCTGATAACATGGATAGCACCATATGAAATTAATAGACTATTTTAATCACCAGATTTACGCTTATTTAAGAAATAACCGAACATATAGTTACATGGTTATCTAAATGTTTATACGAAAACATAACATCATGGCATGGTTATCAACATACTGTATACATGAAATTTATCATAATTACAAGGTTACATAACACCCTAAAATAATACAAGGGTATCACTAAATTCAGAACTAACTCACTTTTCCATTGCCTCAATAGCTGGGCAATACCTACCTTAATTGCTAGGTTGGGGTCTTTGTTGCTGGACATTGTTATCACTAATATCAGAACTACTTACTCCTCCACTACCACAATAGCTGGGCTACACCCACCTTAATTGCAAGGTTGGGGTCCCTGTAGCTGGACATGTACTGGAAGACTGTCACAAAGTTACATAACACCCTAACATAATACGTACAAGGTTTTCACTAATTTCAGAACTAACCTACTTTTCCACTACCACAATAGCTGGGCAGCACCTACCTTAATTGCCAGGTTGGGGTCCGTCTTGCTGGACATTACTGGAAGATGTCACAAAGTTACATAACACCCTAACCTAATACAAAGTTATCACTAATATCAGAACTACTTACTCCTCCACTACCACAATAGCTGGGCAACACCCCCCTCAATTGCTAGGTTGGGGTCCCTGTTGCTGGACATGTACTGGAAGATGTCACAAAGTTACACAACACACTAACCTAATATAATATTATCACTAATTTCAGAACTAACTTACTTTTCCACTACCACAATAGCTGGCAACACCAACCTTAATTGTATGGTTGGGGTCCCTGTTGCTGGACAAAGTGGACATGTACAGGAAGAATGTCACAAAGTTACACAACACCCTAACATAATACAAAGTTTTCACTAATTTCAGAACTAACTTACTTTTCCATTACCACAATAGCTGAGCAACACCTACCTTAATTGCAAGGTTGGGGTCTCTGTTGCTGGACATGTACTGGAAGAATGTCACAAAGTTACACAACACCCTAACCTAATACAAAGTTATCACTAATTTCAGAACTAACTTACTTCTCCACTACCACAATAGCTGAGCAATACCCACCTTAATTGCCAGGTTGGGGTCTCTGTTGCTGGACATATACTGGAAGAATGTCACAAGTTTACATAACACCCTAACCTAATACAAGGTTATCACTAATTTCAGAACCAACTTACTCCTCCACTACCACAATAGCTGGGCAACACCCACCTTAATTGCTAGGTTGGGGTCTCTGTTGCTGGACATGTACTGGAAGATGTCGTTGAGTGCGCGCACCATGATGCCTATCTGCCCCTCGTGCCCCACCATCGTGTAAGTCTTGCCCGCTCCCGTAGCGCCGTACGCAAACACCGTCGCGTTGTACCCATTCAACACGTCCTGCACCAAGGGCTTGGCGGTCGCCGCGTACACCTCTTCCTGAAGGGGGGTGAAAAACACGGTCAGGTTTACGAGTTAAACTTTTTGGAGTGGATGAAAAATTGAAACTCTGTTTTTAATTGAAGCAACTAAATTTAACTAATGAAATAAAAATTGTTCCCATTTATATCGGAAGTCAAATGAGAGTTCTATGTTCAATGAGCAACGTGATACTGCGGATTAGAGATTCCGGGGTGTGAAATTTGCAGGATTAATCAATCTCAGGCAACGCCGGGCTAACCTGCAGCTAGTTTAGTACATAATCGAGGCTAGTTGTTATTTAGGCCTAGGCATATATAACGAAAGATAATGAATTTAAAGGAGCCCTCATAGAACTCATGTGGCACCAGATACCTGCGTGGAGTCTTGACCAAAAGCTCGGTCGTACTCGAATATTTTGTCTTTGATTCTGTTTTTTCTGAGCACATCCTCCTTGCTTGACTCTGGCTCGCGTAGTTCAACTTTCTGTAATTGAAATTCGGAAATTCAAGACAATAATATTATAAAATGATTTTAATATTCACTGCAATAATAATTATATAAATTAAAATCGAAAACACATTCGTGATGCTTTTTTCTGTCTCAAAACAACACTGTTTCCGCAAAAAATAAAAATAATTGGTAATAGAGCTTTCTTGGTATGCTCATATGTTCTAATAGCTGTCTCTTATACACA